>NC_059091.1:24423583-24656083 GCF_020497125.1 Mauremys mutica
CTGACCCTGGCTGCCCCGGCAGGTTCGGGGTGTGCCTGATCGGCGTGTGCCGGGAGGACAAGAACAACATCCTGCTCAACCCGGGGCCCTGCCACATCCTGGCCTCCTCGGACACCTGCTTCTACATCAACATCTCCAAGGAGGAGAACTCGGCCTTCGTCCTCCGCCAGCAGGAGCATCTGCACCGGAGCCGCCTGGCCACCCCGGCTTACCACGGCCTGACGCGTCTGCCCGTGCACAGCATCATCGCCAGCATGGGTGAGCCCCGGCCTCCCCGCCCATCACCCCGCCCCAGCCAATCCGCATGGGGCTCCCGGTCCCCAGCCGGCCCTTCACACCTCTCCAGCCAATCGCCAATTCTCCACCAGTCCCCTGCTGGCGCTAAACCCTGCCTCAGCCAATCAGACCTCAGCACCAAGCCCCAGCCTTCTCCACGCCCCCCCTCACTGGCCCATCAGGTCTCAGCCAATCACGACCTGGCATGGGACCTCCCTCCCCCGAGTCCCCCACCAATCCCCAGCCAGCCCTTCACTCCTCAGCCAATCATCATTGAGCAAGGGGCCTGCCAAACTCCCACCAAACTCCAGCTGGCTTGCCATACTATCCCAGCCAATCACCATTCAGCACTGGGCCCCAACCTCCCTTATCAATTCTCACCCGCCCCTTCACACCTCCCCAGCCAATCATCACTCAGCATGGGGCCCACCAATCCTCAGCCAGCCCTTCACACCTCCCCAGCCAATCCCCACCCAGCACAGGCCCAGCTGCCCCCTCTCTGAACCAGGGAGGCAGGGCTCCAGGTGCTGATGGGGCGGGGCCCAGCTGGGGGCCGGGTTCCAGTCCAGCCCAGCTGGGTGGCACCACGTGCTATGAGTTTGCTGGGGCTCAGCATGCCCCCCCCTCGGGCGGCGTGTCACTGAATCAGCCCCTGGCTGCCCCAGATGCCCCCCTGCGGGCCGGGGGAGGTGTGGGGGGGCAGCCGGGATGGCTGGGCTCAGGCTCAGAGTGCCCAGACCAGCCCCACCTGCCCCCCGGCCGCGCAGGGACGGTGGCCATGGACCTGCCGGACTCTGGCAGCAGCCCGGACAGCGCGGACGGGACCACGCTGGGCCTGGCGGCCGACTCGGCGGGCACCGAGAAGCGCCACAGCATCGCCCCCGTGCTGGAGGTGGTGGACGCCATCCCCAGCCCCACCTTCGACCTCCTGAGCGACCAGTCGGAGGACGAGGCCACCCACTCTGACGACGACGCGGCCGCCTCCGGCACGTAAGGACCCGCCGGCCACGGGGCCCTGTGTGATGCGGCTCGAGCTGGGGGGGTCTCAGCGTCCTGACTGGCCTCATCCACAGAGAGGCCACGGGGACGGAGGAGAGTGGAGCATGTAGGGACCTGCCTCTGGGGTACGCCCATCCTGCCCCCCCGAATTCAGGCCCGGATCTGCAGTGCCCCCCGCAGTGTCCCAACGGGAAATGTTGATAGCAGTGGGGAGGGGGTTGGCTTTCCGTGGGTCGGGAGCCGCAATCCCCCAATGCCCACATGCTCCCCCTGGCATGGGAGACCCCAGGGGGGCTTTGCCCACGACAGCATGTGCGTGTGTCTCCATGCACGTGGGCGTGCGGCGTTGGGGGTACACCGTTGAGGGCTGCCCAGGGCACAGACCGATGCCCATGCCCCGTGGCACTAACCCAGCTGGAAGGAGCTGCCCGGCTTGGCGGGATGCCCGTGTCTCCTGCCCAGCTCCAATGCGCCCGGCCTGGTGCTTTGGGGCTATGAGGAGCGAGGCCCCCCAAAGGGTGCCAGCCTCCCCCTCTCCCTGCCCCCCAGCTCCTCCTTCCCCCTCTCTCTTGGTCTTCCAGCTGGGTGAAGGGTTACCCCACCAACTCCCCCTACATCGGCAGCTCCCCCACCCTCTGCCACCTGGTCCAGGAGAAGATCCCCTTCTGCTGCCTGCGGCTGGACAAGGTACCGCCAGGGCTGGGCAAGACGCCTGCGGGGCGGGGGGGGTGATGCCAAGGGGCCCTGAGCTGGACCCCAAGCACCATCCCAGGGGGGCCCCTGGCCTGCCCCTGTGACTCCCTGGGGCCACCCCAGGGACACATGGCGGGTCCCCCTGGGAGGCTGCAGGTGAGGGGCTGGGGGGCAGACACGGCAGAGGGTGGGGGAGGATGGGGGGGAGGTGCACCTACCCATGGCCTGTCTGTGGCACAAGTGAGCAAACGATGATACAACCCCCCCCCGCCCCAACTTATGGGTCCAGGAAGAAATGGGTGGGGGGGTGATCCTGGGTCTCCAGCTGGGGATCAGAGGGATATGGGGGAAGGGTCACGCCCCCTCCCAGCTCAGGAATTGGTGGGGTTTAACCCCCATTTTGCTGATGGGGAATGGGGGGATGGGTCACGGCCCCTCCCAGGTGGGGGATCAGTGGGGTTTAACCCCTGCTTTGCTGGTGGGGAATGGGGGGATGGGTCACGGCCCCTCCCAGCTGGGGGATCGGTGGGGTTTAACCCCCGCAGTGCTGCCACCCCAGAAGCCAGCTGTACTCCCAGCCAGCTCAGATCCCTGGGGGGGTCACGGGCGCCAGTCTCAGCGCTGGCAGGAAATGGTGGGGGTTGTGCCCCCGGTGAACCCCGCTTGCCCCTGCAGAGCTGTCACCACTCCCCGTACGAGGACGCCCGCGCCTACCGCTTCCAGAACAAGCTCATCATCGTCTCGGCCGAGAGAGCCGCCAACGGGCTGTACAACTTCATTGTGCCGCTGCGGGCGTATTACCGGCCCCGCAAGGAGCTCAACCCCATCGTGCTGCTGCTGGAGAACATGTACGGGGCCTGCCCCGAGCAAAGGGGGTGGGGGGGGGCAGCCACCAGGCCACAGGCATGGGCTGGGGGCGGGGGCAGGAGGCTGGGGGGCGGGGGCAGGGTAAAGCAGACTGGGCGGGGGCAGGGATAGGCCCCTCCCCCGGTCTGCCAGTCCATGCTGCCCGGGGCTGCCCCCCCACTGCCGCCCCCCTTTCCCTTGCAGGCCGGAGACCCATTTCCTGGAGGCGATCTGCTGGTTCCCGCTGGTCTATTACATGGTGGGCTCCATCGATAAGTGAGTAGGTGCCGCATGGGGCGGACCGGGGGGGTCTGGGGGGGGGCTCCGTGACCCCACAGAGCCCCGGGCCCGTCTGGCACCGAACAGTGTGAGCCGGGGTTGGGGGGCGGAGACCTGAGCCTGCTTGGCCCAAGGGTGTCCCACCGGAGCTGGGGTCCTGGGAGGGGCTGGGGGGGGCCGAATCGCTCGTCCCTTCTGGATTTCCAGCCACGCCCGCTTTGGCCCTTGGTTCTCGGGTGCCGTCCTGGGGTGAGCTGGGAGGCTGGTGGCACAGGCCAGCTCTGGCCACGTCCCGCCTGCCCCCATCCCGTCGGCGTCGTGGTGCCCTCACCCCCCTCTGCACGGCTGCGCTCACAATTTGGGTCGCTTTGGAGGCCCTCGGGGTGGAAGCCAGTGGGGGCCGGGCCTGGCAAGGCCCCGTGATATTACCAGGGGGAGGTGGGTGGCGCTGGGCACACGTGGGGAGGGAGGGGCGTGGGGCAGGGCGGCGCTGCCTGGCACGACCGCTGACCCCCCGGCCCCCAGCCTGGACGACCTGCTGCGCTGCGGCGTCACCTTTGCTGCCAACATGGTGGTCGTGGACAAGGAGAGCTCCATGATCGCGGACGAGGACTACATGGCCGACGCCAAAACCATCGTCAACGTCCAGACGCTGTTCAGGTACTGGGGGAGCCAGGACTCCTGGGTTCCCTGCCTGGCTGTGGGATCCAGTGAGTTAGAGCAGGGGGTCTGGGAGCCTGGAGTCCTGGGTTCTCTCCCCAGCTCTGGGAGGGGCGCGGGGTCCAGTGGTTAGAGCAGGAGGGGCTGGGAGCCAGGACTCCTGGGTTCTCTCCCCAGCTCTGGGAGGGGAGTGGGGTTGAGTGGTTAGAGCGGGAGGGGGTAGGGGTGCCAGGACTCCTGGGTTCTCTCCCCAGCTCTGGGAGGGGAGCGGGGTCCAGTGGTTAGAGCAGGGGTGGGGGCTGGATTCAGGAGCCCTTCTGACCCCCTCTGTGCCCGGCACAGGCTCTTCCCAGGCCTGAACATCATCACGGAGCTGACGCACCCGGCCAACATGCGCTTCATGCAGTTCAAGGCCAAGGATCGCTACGCGCTGGCCCTGTCCAAGCTGGAGAAGGTACGGCCTGGCCGGCCCCACGCTGCCCCGGTCCCCCGCCCCCTCCCCCTGCGCCTGCTGGGCACCTGCCCTCGTCACCCCACTGTGCCCCGGTCCCCCGCCCCCCTCCCCCTGCTGGGCCTCCGCCCCCGTCACCCCGCTGTGTCCCGGTCCCCCGCCCCCTCCCCCTGCTGGGCCCCCGCCCCTCTCACCCCGCTGTCCCCCGGTCCCCTGCCCCCCACGCTGCCCCGTACCCCTCCCCCTGCACCTGCTGGGCCCCTGCCCCCATCCCCCTGTTGCACCCTGGTCCTCTGCCCCACGCTGCCCCCACCCGTACCCCTCCGTCCCCTGCTGCGCTCCGGTCCCCTGGCTCCCTGCACTCCCCTGCCCCCGCTGCCCCCTGTGCTGTGCCAGTCCCCTGCCCCCCCAGTGTGTCCCCCGCTGCACCCCAATCTCCTGGCTTCCTGCACCCCCTTAGCCCCTGCTGCACCCCACACACCCCGCTGCCCCCAGTGCCCCTCCATCCCCTGCTGCGCCCCGGCCCCCGGCCCCCTGCAGCCCCCTGCCCCCGCTCACTCGCTGTGTCCCGCAGAAGGAACGGGAGAACGGCTCCAACCTGGTGTTCATGTTCCGCCTGCCTTTCGCCGCCGGGAAGGTTTTCAGCGTCAGCATGTTGGACACGCTGCTCTACCAGGTACCCCGGGGACCCCCTGCCCCTGGGGACCTCCCTGCCCCGGGGACCCTCCCCTGGGGACCCCCCTCCCTTCCCCCAGGGACCCTCCCCTGGGGACCCCCCTCCCTTCCCCCAGGGACCCTCCTCAGGGAAACCCCCTTCCCCTGGGGACCCCCCTCCCCATCCCTGGGGACCCTCTTGGGGACCTTCCTCCCCACCTCTAGGATCCCTCCCCTCCCTGTCCTTGGTCCCCCTCCCTGGGGATACCCCCTATTCCCTGCTCCTGGGAGCCCCTCCCCCACTCCCAGCCCGGCATCCCCTGGCCTCCTTCTCTACCAGTCCGACTCCAGGGTAACCCCCCACTCCTGGCCCCCCCTTCCGTGGGAGGTGCCAGCCCCCCTCCCCCCCACAGGAGGCGCCAGCCTGCAGCCCTGGCAGGGCAGCCCGGGAGTGCGGAGCGTTGGCCTGGGAAGGGGGCCGGGACGGGTGCACTGGGGAAGGGAGGAGACCTGAGCAGGTAACATGAGAGCCAGGGAGGAGCCGGGGGGGAGGCTGGGGAGAGGCTGGAGGGGGTTTCAGTTGGGAGCTGGCTGGGGAGACGGCGAGAACCCCAGGACTTGGGGTCTAAGCTCCCTGCCCCCAAAAGGACTTAACTGGGGGGTCCTGGTTGTACCCACAAGCCCTGCTGGGGACTGTTCCTGTCGTCTGTGTTACCGGCCGGCTGAGAGTCCCGGGGAATCGCAGGAGTGGGGGGTGCAGGGCGCGGACCCCCCCACGCTCCGTGACAGCTGGGGCCAGGGGCCAGGCTGCCCACACCGAGCTGCACCGTGAGATCTGCCCCAACCCCCGATGGGGAGTCGGGTGGGGGGTGGCCCGGAAAGCTCCCCGCTGACCCTCCCCCTCTCCTGCAGTCGTTTGTGAAGGATTACATGATCTCCATCACCCGCCTGCTCCTGGGGCTCGACTCCATGCCAGGCTCCGGCTTCCTGTGCGCGGTGAGTACCCAGCTGGGTGCCGCCTGGCACCTGCCCCTCACCCCGGCCTCTGGGCACGTGTGTCTGTGTCCCTCTGCCTGCCTCTCACTTCTCCTATCCATCCCTCTGCTTTACACGTCTGTCAGGCTGGTGATGTGTCCCCACACACGGCCCTCCCTCCGTCCATTGGTCCGTCCCCACACACGGCCCTCCGTCCATCCATCTATCCGTCCCCACACGCAGCCCTCTGTGCAGCTGGCCCCACACGCGGCCCTCCGTCCGTCCCCACACACGGCTCTCCCTCCGTCCCCACACATGACCCTCCGTCTATCCATCCCCACACACGGCCCTCCCTCCGTCCATCGGTCCATAGCCACACACGGCCCTCTGTCCGACCAGCCCCACACACGGCCCTCTGTCCATCCGTCTGTCAAAGTTAGACTCAGGGCTCACAGTTTGTCAGACCACTCTGTTTTGTTAGCACAGCGCTCTGCTAATAACACCCAGATAATGTGAGCACCATGCAAGACACAAATTATCTTATTTATACAGATAAAAGGGTGAGAACTTAACAAGATAACAAAGGAAGCAGAATCAGATACGTTTACCTGGGCTAGGCATGCGTCTCTTATTTCCTTACTAACTATTACCGATCTTCTGTTAATGTTTCGCCATTAGCACCATTGTTTATGCCTAATGTTTCTTTTCCTGGCACCTGTATTTCAACATTTCTTATTTCTCCTTAGAGGTACATACAACATTTCTTTAATCCTTTCTATTTTTACAATATAATTCATTCTACTTTCACACGTCCATCCGTCCCCACACACGGCCCTCCATCCATCCGTCCCCACACACGGCCCTCCGTCCATCCGTCTGTCCGTCCCCACACACGGCCCTCCGTCTGTCCGTCCCCACACATGGCCCTCCGTCCATCCGTCTGTCCGTCCCCACACACGGCCCTCCATCCATCCGTCCATCCGTTCCCACACACGGCCCTCCGTCTGTCCGTCCCCACACATGGCCCTCCATCCATCCGTCTGTCCGTCCCCGCACACGGCCCTCCGTCCATCCGTCTATCCGGCCCCACACGCGGCCCTATGTCCGTCCGGCCCCACATGTGGCCCTCTGTCCGGCCAGCCCCACATGCGGCCCTCTGTCCATCCATCTATCCGTCCCCACACATGGCCCTCTGTCCGGCCGGCCCCACACGCGCCCCTCTGTCCGTCCAAGGGGAGCCATTTAGGAGGGGCAGGGGGTGGAGTTTTGTACCTGAGCTCTGCTCACAGAGACGGAGCTCTCAACTGTAGATAGTTAACTGCACACAAACTAGGGAAATACAACCTCGATGGAGCTGCTATAAGGTGGCTGGAAAATCGTTCCCAGAGAGTAGTGATCAGTGGTTCACAGTCATGCTGGAAGGACATAACCAGTGGGGTCCTGCAGGGATCAGTTCTGGGTCCCCTATCCACCACCCCCCGACAGGCCCCCCGGGACCCCACGCCTGTCCAACCCCCCCGTTCCCCGTCCCCTGACCCCTATCCACACCCCTGCCCCTGAGACTCCCACACTTATCCAACCCCCTCCCCACCCATTCCCTGTCCCCTGACCGCCCCCCAGTGTGTTTATAGCCAGAGGCAGGTGATTAAGATAACAAAAGACTTGTCCTTAAAGCAGATTAAGGCTGGTTAATGATCCTGAAAGCAGTGCCAGGCACGCCAGCGAAAGGCTGGGAACCCAGGGCAGGAATAACTGGTCAGGTGTCACAATGGGGAGAGGTAAATGGCCCTCTGTCCCCCAGGGTCTGTACTGGGCCCAGTCCTAGTCAACATTCATAAATGGTCTGGAAAAGGGGTAAACAGTGAGGTGGCAAAATTTGCAGATGATACAAAACTACTCCAGATAGTTAAGTCCCAGGCAGACTGCGAAGAGCTACAAAGGGATCTCACAAATCTGGGTGACTGGACAACACAATGGCCGATGAAATTCACTGTTGATAAATGCAAAGTGATGCACCTTGGAAAACATCCTCCCAACTGTACGTGTAAAATGATGGGGTCTAAATGAGCTGTTACCACTCAAGAGAGATCTTGGAGTCACTGTGGATAGTTCCCTGAAAACATCCACTCCATGTGCAGCGGAGTCAAAAAAGCGACCAGGATGTTGGGAATCATTAAGAAAGGGAGAGATAATAAGACAGAAAATATCATGTTGCCTCTGTATAAATCCATGGGACGCCCACACCTTGAATCCTGCCTGCAGATGTGGTCGCCCCGTCTCAAAAAAGATCTATTGGAACTGGAAAAGGTGCAGATAAGGGCAACAGAAATGATGAGGGGGATGGAATATGAGGAGCAATTAATAAGACTGGGACTTTTCAGCTTGGAAAAGAGACGACTAACGGGAGATAGAGATCTACAAAATCCTGACTGGTTTGGAAAAATTGAATAAAGAAGTGTTACTTACTCCTTCCCTTAAAACACAAGAACTAGGGGTCACCCAGTGGAATTAACAGGCAGCAGATTTAAAACAAAAGGAAGTGTTTCTTTAATGCACAGTCAACCTGTGGAACTCCTCGCCAGAGGATGTTGTGAAGGCCAAGAGTATATCAGCGTTCAGAAAAGAACTAGATACGTTCACAGAGGCCAGGGGTCCATCAATGGCTATTAGCCAGGCTGGGCAGGGATGGTGTCTCTAGCCTCTGTTTGCCAGAAGCTGGGAATGGGCGGCAGGGGATGGGTCACTTGCTGATTCCCTGTTCCGTTCATTCCCTCCGGGGCACCTGGCACTGGCCACCGTCGGCTGACAGGACACTGGGCTGGCTGGACCTTTGCTCTGACCCAGGTCGTTCTGATGTTCTTATGTAGAACCCAGGTGTATCTCCCCCCAGCTGTAACCCGCTCGACCCCCCTCCCCTCCCCGAGCTGAGATGGAACCCAGGAGTCCTGACAGGGGCTCCCTCTCCGCAGTTAGTAACAAAGTGAGAACAGACCTTACAGTTTTAAACCTCACCAGCGTCCCTTAAGTGACTTGCCACAGGATGTCAGAACGTGTTTGCATTAGGGCCGAGCGGGTCTAATAGTTACTGAATTTTCTTTCTTTTCTATAGGAATTAGAGCCAGGGCTCCTGTCAGCTAATTGCTAAGTTCTCAGCCCTAAGTAGCCCCCGGCCTGGCCTCACGGTTAAAGCTGCCCCACCAAATCCCCCACCCCTGCTTGGTCCCCACACGCAGCCCTCTGTCCGTCGGTCCCCACACACGCCCCCCGTCCCCCCCTTTCCCTTCTGTTCTCTGTGTGGGTCTCGCTCCTCGTCCCCCTGCAGGGGCCGCTGGGGGGGGGGCAGCAGTCTCTGCTGCGCTGGGGGAGGGGATGGCAGGCTCGGGGGGCAGGGGAACGTCCCCTCCCCCGCAGGGCCGCCCAGAGGATACCGGGGGCCCGGGGTCTTCGGCGGCGGGGGCCCTTCCGTTCCGGGACCCGCCGCCAAAGTGCCCCGAAGACCCGCGGCGGGAGCCCCCCGCCGCCGAATTACCGCCGAAGCGGGACCCGCCACCCGGTCTTCGGCAGTAATTCGGTGGCGGGGGGGGGGTCCCCGCCCCCGGGCATAGGGGCCCATGGGCGGCGGGGCCCGGGACAGAAGGGCCCCCCCCCGCCGAAGACCGGGCGGCGCGTCGGCGGCGGGTCCCGCTTCCCCCCCCCCCCCCCCGGCCGGGCCCCGGCCGCCGCTACTCCCCCCCCCCCCCCGGCCTGGCCCCGGCCGCCCGTTCTTCTCCCCCCCCCCCCGGCCTGGCCCCGGCCGCCGCTTCTCCCCCCCCCCGGGCCTGGCCCCGGCTGCCGCTCCTCCCCCCCCCCCCCGGCCTGGCCCCGGCCGCCCTTTCTTCTCCCCCCCCCCCCCGGCCTGGCCCCGGCCGCCGCTTCTCCCCCCCCCCGGCCTGGCCCCGGCCGCCCTTTCTTCTCCCCCCCCCCCCCCGGCCTGGCCCCGGCCGCCGCTTCTCCCCCCCCTCCGGCCTGGCCCCGGCCGCCGCTTCTCCCACCCCCCGCCTGGCCCCGGCCCTGGCCTCGACCTCTTACCGAGCGCGTCGCCGGCGGGGCCTGAGCTCCGTCCCGCTCAGAGCTGCGTGGTGAGGGGGCGGGGCTGTGAGCTCCACGCCGAGCGGAGGCAGCTGCCCCGCCCCCTCCCCACGGCGCTCTGAGCGGGGCGGGGCTCAGGCCCCGTTGGAGCTCCCAGCCCCGCCCCCTCACCACGCGGATCGGGGCGGGGCTCAGGGGCTTGGCCGGAGTCTCGGCGCTTGATGCGCTGAGGCTCCAGGAGAGGGGCGGAGGCGGGAGCCTCCGCTCTTCTCTTGGGGGCCCCTGCGGAGCCCGGGGCCCGGGGCAAATTGCCCCCTTTGCCCCCCCCTCTGGGCGGCCCTGCTCCCCCGCAGGGTGACCCCATCTCTCTCCCCCGCAGCTGAAGGTGACCGAGGACGACCTGTGGATCCGCTCGTACGGGCGCCTCTACCAGAAGCTCTGCTCCAGCACGGGAGACATCCCGATCGGCATCTACCGCACCGAGAGCCACCGGTTCTCCACCGCCGAGGTGCGGGCCGGGCAGCCGGGGCCTTCCCCCGGGGGCGGGGCTGGGTCCCCGTTCAGCCCCCCGGGGAGCAGGGCTCGGCCCATCCACCCCCACCCAGAGCAGGGCTGGGCCCCCATCCCCCACCAGGGAACAGGGCTCGGCCCATCCACCCCCCACCCCCACCCCAGAGCAGGGCTGGGCCCCCATCCCCCACCCCCGGGAACAGGGCTCGGCCCATCCACCCCCACCCCCACCCAGAGCAGGGCTGGGCCCCCATCCCCCCCCAGGGAGCAGGGCTCGGCCCATCCACCCCCACCCCCACCCAGAGCAGGGCTGGGCCCCCATCCCCCCCCAGGGAGCAGGGCTCAGCCCATCCACCCCCCACCCCCACCCAGAGCAGGGCTGGGCCCCCATCCCCCACCAGGGAACAGGGCTCAGCCCATCCACCCCCCACCCCCACCCCAGAGCAGGGCTGGGCCCCCATCCCCCCCCAGGGAGCAGGGCTCAGCCCATCCACCCCCACCCCCACCCAGAGCAGGGCTGGACCCCATCCCCCACCAGGGAACAGGGCTCGGCCCATCCTCGCCCACCCCCCCCCAGAGCAGGGCTGGGCCCCCATCCCCCACCAGGGAACAGGGCTCGGCCCATCCACCCCCCACCCCCCCCCCAGAGCAGGGCTGGGCCCCCATCCCCCCCCAGGGAGCAGGGCTCGGCCCATCCACCCCCACCCCCACCCAGAGCAGGGCTGGGCCCCCATCCCCCCCCAGGGAGCAGGGCTCAGCCCATAAACCCCCCCCCCCCCCCCCAGAGCAGGGCTGGGCCCCCATCCCCCCCCAGGGAGCAGGGCTCGGCCCATCCACCCCCACCTCCACCCAGAGCAGGGCTGGGCCCCCATCCCCCACCAGGGAGCAGGGCTCAGCCCATCCACCCCCCACCCCCACCCAGAGCAGGGCTGGGCCCCCATCCCCCACCAGGGAACAGGGCTCAGCCCATCCATCCACCCCCCACCCCCACCCCAGAGCAGGGCTGGGCCCCCATCCCCCCCCAGGGAGCAGGGCTCGGCCCATCCACCCCCACCTCCACCCAGAGCAGGGCTGGGCCCCCATCCCCCACCCCCGGGAACAGGGCTCGGCCCATCCACCCCCCACCCCCACCCCAGAGCAGGGCTGGGCCCCCATACCCCACCCCCGGGAGCAGGGCTCGGCCCATCCACCCCCACCCCCACCCAGAGCAGGGCTGGGCCCCCATCCCCCACCCCCGGGAACAGGGCTCGGCCCATCCACCCCCACCCCCACCCAGAGCAGGGCTGGGCCCCCATCCCCCCCCAGGGAGCAGGGCTCGGCCCATCCACCCCCACCCCCACCCAGAGCAGGGCTGGGCCCCCATCCCCCCCCAGGGAACAGGGCTCGGCCCATCCACCCCCCACCCCCACCCCAGAGCAGGGCTGGGCCCCCATCCCCCCCCAGGGAGCAGGGCTGGGTCCCCATTCAGCCCCCCAGGGAGCAGGGCTCGGCCCATCCACCCCCCACCCCCACCCCAGAGCAGGGCTGGGCCCCCATCTCCCCCCGCCCCGGGATCAGGGTTGGGCCCCCATCCCCCCCGGGAACAGGGCTCAGCCCATCCACCCCCCCACCCCCACCCCTCCCCGGAGCAGGGCTGGGTCCCTGTTCAGCCCTGCAGGGAGCAGGGCTCTGCCCATCCACCCCCCACCTGGAGCGGGGCTGGGCCCCCATCCCCCCCCCCCGGAACAGGGCTCGGCACCCCCACGCCCACCCCCCAGCCCAGAGCAGGGCTGGGCCCCTGTTCAGCCCCCCAGGGAGCAGGGCTCGGCCCATCCACCCCCACCCCAGAGCAGGGCTGGGCCCCCATCTCCCCCCCCCGCCGGGAGCAGGGCTGGGTCCCCATTCAGCCCCCCAGGGAGCAGGGCTCAGCCCATCCCACCCCCCACCCCCCACCCAGAGCAGGGCTGGGCCCCCCTCCCCCGACCACCACCCCAGGGATCAGGGCTCGGCCCATCCACCCCCACCTCCACCCAGAGCAGGGCTGGGCCCCCATCCCCCCCAGGGAGCAGGGCTCGGCCCATCCACCCCCACCCCGGAGCAGGGCTGGCCCCCCCCCCCCCCCCGGGTGCAGGGTTGGGCCCCCATCCCCCCCGGGAGCAGGGCTCGGCCCATCCACCCCCCACCTGGAGCGGGGCTGGACCCCCATCCCCCCCCCCCCAGGAACAGGGCTCGGCACCCCCACCCCCCAGCCCAGAGCAGGGCTGGGCCCCTGTTCAGCCCCCCAGGGAGCAGGGCTCGGCCCATCCACCCCCACCCCAGAGCAGGGCTGGGCCCCCATCTCCCCTCCCCCCGGGAGCAGGGCTGGGTCCCCCCCCATTCAGCCCCCCAGGGAACAGGGCTCAGCCCATCCACCCCCCCACCCCCACCCCTCCCCGGAGCAGGGCTGGGCCCCTGTTCAGCCCCCCAGGGAGCAGGGCTCTGCCCATCCACCCCCACCCCAGAGCAGGGATGGGCCCCCATCTCCCCCCCCGCC
This sequence comes from Mauremys mutica, assembly GCF_020497125.1. Classification (NCBI taxonomy): domain Eukaryota; kingdom Metazoa; phylum Chordata; order Testudines; family Geoemydidae; genus Mauremys; species Mauremys mutica. The sequence goes on from NC_059091.1 coordinate 24,436,507, forward strand.
GGGAGCAGGGCTGGGTCCCCATTCAGCGCCCCAGGGAACAGGGCTCGGCCCATCCACCCCCCTCCGGGAGCAGAGCTGGGCCCCAATCCCCCCCTGGGAACAGGGCTCGGCCCATCCACCCCCCCGCCCCCCTCCCAGAGCAGGGCTGGGTCCCCGTTCAGCCCCCCAGGGAGCAGGGCTCGCCCCCTCTCCATCCCCCCCCGGAAGCAGGGCTGCCGCCCCCCATCCACCCCTAGTTCACGCTCACGCCCCCCCTTCAGGAGCGGGACCCTCCCCTCCAGTGTGTTCAGGGGCCAAGGGCTGGTCTCCAGGGCGGGGTGTGGGGTGCAGGGGCAGATGCCACCCCCTGCCCCGCCTCCAGCGCCGCGGCCCCCCCGCGCTAACCCCCGCCCCCCCAGCCGCAGGGCGCCGTCAGCGTGGAGGACTACGAGGACACGCGGGAGCCGCGCGACGCCCTGATCTGCCGCCTGGGGCCCCGCGACTCCACGTGCAGCGACCAGGCCGAGCAGCCGCTGCTGCGGCGCAAGAGCATGCAGTGGGCTCGGCGGCTGAGCCGCAAGGGCGGGCGCCACCCCGAGCGCATCAGCCAGCAGCGCCTGACGCTGTACCGCCGCTCCGAGCGCCAGGAGCTCGGCGCCCTCGTCAAAACCCGCATGAAACACCTGGGGCTCTCGGCCGCCGGATACAGTACGGGGGGGGCATCCCAGGCGGGCTGGGCTGGGGGCTGAGCTGGGACGGGGTCCCGGGCTGGGCCCAGGGGATGGGCTGGGAGCCCTGGGGGCTGAGCTGGAAGATGGGGGTCTGGGCAGGCTGGGCCCAGGAGCTGAGCTGGGAGGGGCATCCCAGGTGAGCTAGGGGGCTGGGCAGGTTGGGCCCCTGGGTCTGAGCTGGGAGCGGGGAGGGATCCCTCGGGCTGGGCCCAAGAGGCTGAGCTGGAGGGGGGGGGTCCCGGGGGGGCCGGGCCTGGGGGGCTGAGCTGGGAGGGTCCCGGGCGGGCCGGGCCCAGGGGCTGAGCTGGAAGATGGGGGTCCGGGGGGGCCGGGCCCGGGGGGCTGAGCTGGAAGATGGGGGTCCGGGCGGGCCGGGCCCAGGAGCTGAGCTGGGAGGGTCCCGGGGGGGCCGGGCCTGGGGGGCTGAGCTGGGAGGGTCCCGGGCGGGCCGGGCCCAGGGGCTGAGCTGGGAGGGTCCTGGGGGGGCCGGGCCCGGGGGGCTGAGCTGGGAGGGTCCCGGGGGGGCCAGGCCCGGGGGGCTGAGCTGGAAGATGGGGGTCTGGGCAGGCCGGGCCCAGGGGGTCTGAGCGGCAGTCGGGGGTGGTCCTAGGCCAGCTGACTCCGCCCAGGGATGGGATGGGGGCCGGGCAGGGGTCTCACCATCTCCCCCCCGCATTGCAGTGGACGTGCTGGATCACGGCAACACGCTGTCCTACATCCTGCTCAACCCCTCGCCCGACACGCGGCTGGAAATCAACGACGTGGTGTGAGTCCAGGGGCCGGGGGCACGGCCAGCGGGGGAGGGGCTGCTCTCTGGGGGGGCACCCGCCCCCCCTGCCCCCCCATACCCTTCCCCCTCGATCCCTGGGCCAAATCCACGCTGGGCTTCTCCCCCCTCGCAGCCCCCAGCCCCCCCTGGGGAGGGAGCACCCCCCACCCCTGGGCCAGAGAGGGGAGGTGCCGGGGCAGAGCCAGCCTGCTGCTGTGGGGGCAGGGCAATGAACTGCCTGGCCCCCGGCCCCCCCAACGTCTCCTTTGTCCCCCCACAGGTATCTCATCCGGCCCGACCCCCTGAGCCTGGTCTCCGCCAGCAGCCCCAGCCGGAAAGCCAGCGTCAGCCGCTCCGAGGACCTCAAGGACAGCACCCCGCTGTGACCCCAGCCAGGAGACACGTGCCAACACTGTGACCCCGTCCCCCCTGCTCGGCACTGGACTCTGCCAGCCCCCCCGCCAGGCTTGAGCCTGCCGCCACCGGGCCTGATCCTGGCCCCAGTCTCTACGGCTCCGGAGCCCGGAGAAGACTTGGGGCCGTGCCCGTTCCGGGTCCAGGGCTTTCCCCCTGGCCCTGGAAAGAGCAGCCCTGACCCAGCGGGCAGCCCTGACCCAGCGGGCACTGCGCGTATTTCTGCCCCTCCTGGGCACCCCATGGGACGGGACAGTCAGCCAGGCCTGTCCCGCTGGGCCGTGCCCACTGCCCCATGCTTCCTGGAGCCCTGGCTGGCTGGCTGAGATGGCCCCGCGCCCTGCCCCATGCTTTCCAGCCCCAGAGACAGGAATCCAGCCCCCCAGGCAGCTCCCCGTCCCCACGCTGGGACCAGGTTGGGACCAGGGAGCTGAGCTCGGGCACCCCTCCTGTTTAAGGATCGAGGCCGGGCATGCTGGGAAATGCAGTGCGCCCCCCCCCAGCCACTGGTGGAATGTAGAGCCCCCCCCCCCACCCCCGGCTAAGGGACTTCTTAATGCCAGAGATTCCTCCGGCTCTGGTCTCACTGTGAACATGGGCTCTTAGTTGTACAGATACAATAAAACTCAAGAGGATCTCTAGCTGCCTGGGAGACGCTCCATCAATGTGTGTGTGTGGGGGGGGGGGCCTGCCTCTCCCCACGTGTTCGTGAATCTTGCCATATTTCCTGGGATCCCCACATAAATCTCCAGCTCCCGGAGTTCTGTGATCACAGGAGACGTTTGGCTTTTGTTTAACCAACAGTGAGCGAAGCTGCGCAGCCGTCCGGTGACAGCCGCGCCGGGCTCGGACAGCAGACGCAGCACGCGGAGAGCTGAGCCGCCGGGCCGGGTTGTTTAAACGCTTGTGATTTTTAATCTCGTCTCGTGATTTTTCGCTCCGTCGGCTGCCGGCCAGCCTGGGGTGCTGGAAATCTGTGGTTACGTGAACAGGAGCACGTGGGTCTAAGCGCCGCTCCCGACTTGTGTCACCTTCGCGGGACTTTAACCCTTCGGCTCGTGAGCGGGTGGAGGGGGCGCGATTTGCTGCCTGGTTCTTTCAGCTTATGGCGCTGGTGTGTGTGTGGCGGGGGGGTGCAGCTCGGTTTGGGCTCCGCCCCGGGCCAGGCCCCCCCTGCTGCCCTCAGCATCACAGGGCACTGGTTCCTGGGGCACCGCAGGCCCGGCGGCTCTCTTCCGGGGCCCGTTTACCCCTCCCCGTGCCCCTGGGGCGGGGGGGAGCTTGGAGCCGGACGTGCCCAGCTCGCAGGGACAAGTTTGGTTCACGCACTCCCAGTTTGGGACAGGTCCCTCGACCCCCCGTGGGGTCCTGACCACTGGCCCCCCTCACACTGCTCTGCGTAGCCCCCCCCCCAGTGGAGCTGGAGGGCCGGCCCCAGGCCTGGTGGGTGGGGAAGGCTGCTGTCCCCGTGGCCAGGCTGGCGCTGCCCTGGCCTCCGGGTGCAGGCGAGACAGGCCCCCCCCGGGTGGGACGGGCAGCAGGTGGGGCCTGGGCCAGTCACTGCTCTGGCTTGGAGCAGGGCTGGGGGGTTGGTTCCTGCCTGGCTTGGTCTCGGCCCCGGGCCAGACTGGGCTCCGCACCCCGGAGCAGCCGCGAGGCCTGAACCCCGCAGAGACCCCTGCCTCCAGCAAGAGCCCTGCGGGCCCCACACCCCGGGCGAGGGCCTCATCACGCCCCTCCCAGGCACAGCCAGCCCCGGCGGGGAGAGGCCTCGGCACCCACCCTGCCGGGGGCAGCTGGGCTGGGCAGGGGTGGCTGCGGGTACGAGAGAACCGTGGGGCCAGGCTGGAACCCAGGAGCTGCAACTCCTGAGCACGAGCCCACTGCCCGGGCTAGGGGGCGCCGAGGAGGGGGAGCGGGGTGGGGGCTCAGCGGGATGGGGGCGCCGGGCTGCGGGGAGGGGGTGGGGGCTCGGTGGGGGGGGCGCTGGGCTGCAGGGAGTGAGGTGGGGGCCAGAGGTGGGGCGCTCTGCTGCGGAGAAAGGGGCAGGGACCTGGTGGGGGGCGGTGCTGGGCTGGGGGGAGCGGAGTGGGGCAGGGGCTTGGCGGGGGGGTGCCGGGCTGTGGGGAGCGGGGTGGGGGCTCAGTGGGGGGGCACCGGGCTGCAGGGAGTGAGGTGGGGGGCCAAGGGTGGGGTGCTGGGGAGCGGAGTGGGGCAGGGGCTTGGCAGGGCGGTGCCGGGCTGCGGGGAGTGGAGTGGGGCAGGGGCTTGGCAGGGGGGCGCCAGGCTGCAGGGAGCAGGGTGGGGACCAGGAGTGGGGTGCTAAGCTTTGGAGAGCGGGGCAGGGACCTGGTGGGGGGCGCTGGTCTATGGGGCGGGGGGCGCCGGGCTGCGGGGAGCGGGGATGGGGGCTCAGCGGGGGGGGGGCGCCGGGCTGCAGGGAGTGGGGTGGGGGCCAGGGGTGGGGTGCTGGGGAGCGGAGTGGGGCAGGGGCTTGGCAGGGGGGTGCCGGGCTGTGGGGAGCGGGGCAGGGGCTTGGCGGGGGGGTACTGGGCTGCGGGAAGCGGGGCGGGGTCTCAGTGGGGGGGGTACCGGGCTGCAGGGAGTGGGGTGGGGGCCAGGGGTGGGGCGCTATGCTTTGGAGAGCGGGGCAGGGACCTGGGGGGGGCGCTGGGCTGGGGGGAGCGGAGTGGGGTAGGGGCTTGGCGGCGGGGTGCCGGGCTGTGGGGAGCGGGGTGGGGGCTCAGCGGGGGGGCGCCAGGCTGCGGGGAGTGGGGTGGGGGCCAGGGGTGGGGGTGCCGGGCTGCGGTGAGCCGGGTGGAATTCAGCAGCGGGACGCTTGCTCCGGCATCCTGACCATACACAAGAAGGGAGTTTTGAGTCGTCACACAAATAATCTTGGGCCTTTGCCGACAGCTGCCCAAGCCAGGAAGCGGGTGAGCCCTCTCGGCCTGTAATTGGCAGGTGTTGTTCACATCCCGCAGTGCCCTGGCCTCTGCCCAAGAATGGCTGCAGCCCACAGCCAGCAGTGCCCCCCGCCCGGCCCCGGCAGAGGTGGCTGCATCTCAGCCCCAGGTGAGCGATCCCTGTACAAACTTGCTCCAAATCCACCCCAGAGGTGGCTGCATCTCTCCCCATGTGGAGAGGATTCCCTGTATAAACTCCACCCCAGAGGTGGCTGCATCTCTCCCCATGTGGCGAGGATTCCTTGTATAAACTCCACCCCAGAGGTGGCTGCATCTTAGTGGTGGGGCGACCCCTGTGCAGGTTGCTCTGTGGCCATTACACCCCGGGGTGGGTGGAGTGAGTTGCTTGTGGGGTTAGGTCCCTGAGGGCCACGGGCTGCGTTTGGCTGAGAGCCTGGCGCCGAGCTGGTGTCCCCACCCCCGTGCTGGGTGTGGGAGCGTTTGCCACCCCACAAGGGGCTGGCGCATCCTGCTGCCTGGGGGTGTAATCCGGTGCCAGGGCCTACGGCGCACAGGGAGGGGCCATGCTGCAGGCGTCACTATTAACGGCTGGGCTTGTGGCAGGTTCCCCTGCTGGAGCAGAGATGGGTCGAAAGGGTGGAGATGCTGGACAATGAGATAGTGATGCCTGGTGGTTAGAGCAGGGGTAGGTAGGATCCAGGACTCCTGGGTTCTCTCCCTGGTCTGGGAGGGGAGCCAGGTTTATGGCTTAGAGCAGAGGGAGGCTGGGAGCCAGGACTCCTGGGTTCTCTTCTCAGCTCTGGGAGGGGGTGGGGGCCAGTGGGTCAGAGCAGGGGGGGGCTGGTGCCAGGACTCCTGGGTTCTATCCCTGTCTCTGGGAGCAAGTGTCCAGGAACTGCTACCTCCAGGTCCATATTGTAGTCCCGGGCCTGGGGTGGGGCTGGGGGAGTCAGATTCCAGACTGAAAGGAGCAAGGGGCAGCCTGCCGGGCTCACATACCCAGCGCTGAAATGCAGCTGCCTCTGAGGTGGAGCCCAGCTCCCGCGTCGCTGTCCCTGACCTAGCCAGGGCCACGCCCTCCACCTGAGGCTCCAGTGCTAATCTCCCCGGGGAAGACCCTCTCCCGGCTCCCCGACCTCCGACACTGCGGCCCTGGCCGGAGCCGGTGACGGCCCAGGGAGCGGTGAGCAGCTCCGGGGGCCGCGCTGGGCAATCCAAGGGGGTCCGACAAGGATCAGGCCCAGGGCTGGTGGGGGGAGGGGGAAGGATCAGGCCCAGGGCTGGTGGGGGGAGGGGGAAGGATCAGGCTCAGTGGGGGGGAGGATTAGGCCCCAGAGCTGCAAGGGGGGGCGGCCCAGAGACCGACAGGTGCTTGATCCTCAGCCCTGATCACCAACCCCCAGCGCCTGGCCAGGACCGGGAGCGGGGAGGTTCCCTGGGGCAGACAAGGCCCAGACCCCACACCCGAGAGGGGCCCAGATCCTGGTACCCGGGGCCAGGTGGCAGCAGGGCCTTGACGTCAGGGAAAGCGGCTGGCCCAGCCCACCCTGTCGCAGCACAGGTGAGTGCCCAGCCCAGCCAGCCACCCCCATCCCCTGCCCCCAAGCAGCGGGCAGCAGGGACCTGCCCCGGCAAGGGAGGGAAGCAGGAAGTTTGCGGGGCGGGCGCTGTCGTCAGCCGCCTTGTGCAACCCTCCCCCCGCGCCCAGAGCGCGTGGAATAAAGTGTGCCGGGAGGGGCCCGGGACAGGAGAGAGACGCGAGCAGGGCTCAGACGGGCGGCACCGCACGGGCCACAGGTGAGCGGGAGACGCTGGGAGGACGGGGAAGGAAAGCGGTGGGGGGGGGAGCGAAATGGCTAGAACGCCTGGCCCGAGAAAAGGAAACGGGCCACGGCTGAACGGGAGAGCGAGGAGAAGGGAGCGGTGTGACAGGCAGGAGGAACAATTGGAAAGCGGGTTAGAAGGACCAGTCAGATAGGCGGCTGGAGAGAGAGCGACAGGGAGCTAAGGGAAGACGCCAGGAGAACCCGCTGGGCAGGTGTCGGCACCTTCCAGACGTGCTGGGCCGAGTCGTCATTTATTCACCCTGACGGACGGGTCCGCGTGCCGGTCACACGCTGGAACGTTTTTAGAAGGGCTCTGGCTAGTCGTCTATAATATAGAACTAAACTCGTGTTGTACGTAAAGTAAATAAGGTTTTTAAAATGTTTAAGAAGCTTAATTTAAAATTCAGTTAAAATGCGGAGCCCCCCGGAGCGGTGGCCAGGCCCCGGCAGGGTGAGTGCCCCTGAAAGCAGCTCACGTGCCGCCTTCGGCACCCGGGCCATGGGTGGCCTCCCCCTGGGCTAGCGAGTGAGGAGAAGGCTTGTACCAGACCTTAGCAGCAGCTCGCTCTCTCTCGCGCGCGCTCTCGCGCTCTCACGGTAAAGGGGAAGGAAGACAAGCCGCACCATCCTGCGCCGGAGGAATTGCTCGGCCCAGCCAGCGCGGTGGAAACCCCCCATCACGCCTGGGCTCTTGGGCTCGGTTCATGCTCCCTGTGTGCTGTGCTGGCTGGTTTAACCCCGTCCCTGCCACGCTGCCGGTCGCCCCACAAGCACCGGGTGGGTCAGGGCCTTGTTGCTGGAGGGGAGGGAGGGGGAATCTAACCAAGAGGCCCATGCGGCTCCCCCCAAGGTGAGGCGCCCGGGATCTGCAATTCTGAATGGGAGAGTCCCTGCTGTGGGGGGTTTGCAGAGACCAGGCAAGGGCTGGGGGGTCTCATGGGAGGGGCTGGGGGCAGGACTCCCCCGTGGGGTTAGAGCAGCTCCCCAGGCAGGCTGGGCTCGCTGAGGGCTGGGCTGAATCGCGGACTGGCTGCTTTTCCGTACTGCTTGTGATTCCTTCCCTGCAAAGGGCTCTCGGCCCCGGCCAGCTTCAAGCAGGACTTTGAAAGGGGCTTAGGATTGCGTCTGTTACAGTAGTCGCCCGCTGAAATCAGGGCCCCGTCGTGCCGGGCGCTGCCCAGACACAGCGCGAGAGACAATCCCGGCCCCAAAGATCTAACAGTCTAACTGCACTGGGGTGGGGGGAAACCGAGGCACGGAGCGTGGCAGTGACTCGACACAGGGAGCCAGGGGCAGGAACTGAACTCTGGTCTCCTGAGCCCCAGCCCAGCCCTTCTACCCCCACAGCCCCAGCTGTGACATTTGTGACATGACTCTGTGCATCAGCCTCAACGGGGCTTGCACGGAAAATTGGAAAATCCTGTTGCCAAGGCTGAAGCCTGGCTGGGAGTTTAGCTGCCGGCCACCTTCCTGCTTCCCCGCTGGCCGAGCGGGATCTGACTCATGGGCGTAACGCTCGGGGTGACCAGATAACAAGGGTGCAAAATCGGGACACTTTTTCGGCGGGGGGGGGTGTGTGTCAGGAATAGATGCGTATAGAAGCCAAAGCCCCTCATGCTGGATGGTCCCAATCACAGCGGGACGGCCGGTCACCCTAGTGACGCTGCACTCGCCTGTCAGGGCTTCCAGGATCGGGCCCGCTCTCGCTCCCGCTCCCTGGGGCTGGGTTTGATGGGGCTGAATGTAACTGACCACACCCCCCCCCCCCGGTCCTAGCAGGGCTTTAACTAGCCCCCGACCCTTCCGGGGCACGATTCCCCAGCTAGCCGGGAGAAGCCGGGGCCCCAAAGGGACGATTGAGTCCCTGGCTCCCCCCCTCCTGCTGGGGGCGCAGCGGGACCCCGCCCCTTCCCACGGGTGCTGGGGAAATCACATTTTCCGGTGAGTCGTCGGCCGAAATGTGCTCTAACCGGCTTGCCCCAGCCCTGCGCTCTCGGTGCCACGCCCTTTCGCTCACCTCAGAGCACCTGGCTCCAGCTTCCACTGTCACCTTTGCGCCGTCCTCCCTCCCTCCCTCCCAGAGTCGGTGAGGGGGCAGAGGGGAGCAGTGTTTAGATTGCTGGCCTGGCCCCGGGTTCGAGTCCCTGTTGGACTGTGGGTGAGCCACGGAGCTGCTGTGGGGGAATAGCCCACCCCCACGGGATGCCCAGAGACCAGAGTGGGAGCCTGGTAAGTACCTGCCATTAGCGACTCTACGGTACAGAGCCTGCCACGGGTGCTTTCCATCCATGGAGTTCAAAGCACTTCACGGAGGCAGGACCATCCCTTTTACAGAGGGGGAAACTGAGGCATGGAGCAGGGGAGGAATTGGCACAAGGTAATAAAAACCCTGACTGTGCTCTGACCACTAAACCCCACTCCCCTCCCAGAGCTAGGGATAGAACCCAGGAGTCCTGGCTCCCAGCCCCCCCTGCTCTAACCTCTGGACCCCATTCAGCTCCCAGAACGGGGGGGGGGGGGGTAGCCCGCTGCTCTCAGCTGTCTGCCATAGCTGCTTTCCTGTCGGGTGACCAGATGTCCTGATTTTACAGGGACGGTCCCGATTTTTGGGTCTTTTTCTTATATCGGCTCCTATTACCCCCCACCCCCATCCCGATTTTTCACACTTGCTGTCTGGTCCCCCTGCCTTCCTGGCAGTAACACAAATGTGGACTCCTAAACCCTGACCCTCTGCTGCTAATGGTTCCCCTTGTGACCAGATCTCCCCCGGCCCTGCAATCCTGCAGTCCTGCCCCCGCTTCCCAGCCGGGAAGGGAAGAGGGCGAGGCTTTAGAAAACAGCTGTGCGCTGGGCACTCCCAGAGCCCTAGAAAGATTTTTACTGCTCTGGCTCCTGGGTGTGAAAAGCTGCTTAGCAGCCAACGCCCCAGGGCAATCAGCAGGGCCTGTTACCAGCAGTGGCCCCTGATCGCACGGGGAACGCCTGGCAGCGCAGCACCGTTAGCCTGGGTTTATAGCTGCAGAAGTGACACACCAAGGACACGCTTGGCCCAGGACTAGAACCAGCGTCTTGCCGGGGCTCTGGGACAGGGCGGGGGCCGTCTCTGGCCACGGGTCTGTGCAAGGCAACCGGGGCCTTGATCAGAGCCTGGGCCTCGCGCTGCCCTCAGGGGCCGTCTCTCCGCAGTCCCCTCGCTGCCCTTTAGCACCAGCTGCCCAGCCGAGCGCCAGGGCCACCGCCCAGCGGTGCTGCCCCCTGCTCCTGCATAGCGCAGGCCTGACAAGCTCCCCCGGAGAGCCCCGTGTCCAGCCCAGGGCTTGGGGTGGGGCTAGAGCGAAGTTGAAGTCAAAGTACAGAGCCTGAGTGAGGGAGAAAAGACCCCGGGCCTGGCCCCGGCTAATCCCCCTTCCCGATGAAAACCCCCTTAGTCCAGTCCCAATGGGTGGTGCCCAGCAGCCGGCGCTGGGCTGGGGCATTAATTGAGCTGGAACGAATGGACCCTAGGAGCCAGCGGTGCTAACACGACCCTGGAACTGGCCACCATGAACCCGAGGGGTGGGGGGGTGGGAGCCGGAGCCTGCTCAGCGCCGCGGCAAACCTGCCAGCAAAGAGCCTTGGAGCCTTTATTAAAGCTACCGAAAGCGGGGGGCTGGGGAGGGTTTCATTTGCCCGGCCCTGGGCCCCCAGCGGGGCAGCGGGGTCACGCCCTGCGCTTTGACGCTTTGGGGTGGTGGTAAAGCCGGTGATAACTGGCCTGGTGGGGGGGCAGCGACAGGCTGAGCGGGGCTGCGGTTCGTAGACGACAAAACCAAACACAGGCCGGGGGGAAGAACAAACAGGAACCAAGTTGACTTTTCCTTGTCAGCTTGTTCCTGGATAAACACAGGCCTGGCGCACGGGCTGGGCAGCCGCTCCGAGGCCTGGCAAACACAGCCCTGCGTCAGGGTGCCAAGGGTGGTGCTTCCTCCGGCTCATTGTGGCCGCGGGCTCACTGCGGGGTTGCAAAAATCTTTATCAAACCAGCCCCGGTGTTGCAAAAAGCTTTATCAAAGGCACCAGGCGCCGCTGGGCAGGAGCTAGGAGGTGTGGCAGGAAAGGGCACCCGAGGGGCGTGGGACGGGCTCGTATGCCGGGGGTGGTTGGGATCCCGCCTAGAGGTGATGGCCTCTGGGTCGCCCGCTCAGGCCAGCTCTTGGGCTCGGGACAACGAAGGTCCAATGGTGAGGCCGCCCAGCTGGGCCGGGAGCAGGCCAGCCCGTCCTCCCGTGGCCTCATTTCCAGCCCCCAAGTCTGGCCCATTGAGGTCTGGCCCCGTGGAGGCCTCGTTTCCCAGGCCTGGTTTTCACACAGTGCCTGAGTTACCGCAGGAGGCCTTTGGCTGGCGCCCGGTGGCACCGTTTCCCGTCGGCGACGGCGTTCGTTGTTCTAGGTCAACGTGACGCTTCAGGGACTTTCAGTCCCTTTCCCGCAGTGGCGCTCAGGATAGGAAGTTAAATCTGCAGCCCCAGTTAGCCTGACGGAGCTGCCCCGGCCTCACCTGCTAGGTCAGACTTTTCCTCTCAACTGTGAGCAACCAGGGGCGGCTCTAGGTTTTTGGCCGCCCCAAGCAGTCATGCCCGGGAGGCGCCCCTGAGCCGCGGGAGCAGCGGACCTCCCGCGGGCATGACTGCAGAGGGTCCACTGGTCGCGCGGCTCGGCTGGACCTCCCGCAGCTGCGGCCGGTTCGCAGGTCCGGCGGCTCCGGTTGAGCTGCCGCAGGCATGCCTGCGGGAGGTCCACTGGAGCCGCCGGCCGAGCGTCCCCTCCGCAGTCATGCCTGCGGCAGGTCCGCTGCTCCCGGGGCTCCGGTGGACCTCCCGCAGGCATGACTGCGGCAGGTCCGCCGGCCCAGCCTGCCACCCCCCCGGGAAAGGGCCGCCCCAGGCAGGTGCTTGCCCCGCTGGGCTCTGGAGCCGGCCCTGTGAGCAACTCACTCTTAATCCTCTCCTGGATAAACCAGCGTCAGCCGCGCCGAGGCCCCGCAGAGGAAGGTGCCAGTGTTGGCCCTTAGTGTCAGTAGCTCCTCTCCCTTCCGGGGATCTGAGTTCCTCTCGCTGCAACACGCACCCGGCATTGCAGACGAGGTCTGGCCAGGGCCTTGTATAACAGAACCACTGGAAATACCTCGCCTGCCATCCTGGCTGAGTGGCCGGCGCGCACGGTTCCTAGCTGCGTCCTGTCCCCCGCCTCCAACAGTGGCCAACGCCTGATACGTGAGAGGAACGGCAGCGAGGGGACGAGCCTGGCATGGCTTCGGCCCACTGTGCCGACCTGCAAGGAGGGAGGGGAAGAAAGGGGCAGTTGGTCCCTCCAGCCCTGCCCCAGTCCCTCCCTTGCTCCGCCAGGAAGCATGAGCTGCGATTGCCCTTATGTCGGTCTGTGTAATTGCACTCGAAGGCCATAAAACTCACCCAGGCTCTGAGAGAGTCTCCAAGCTCAGGGGGGCTGCTGGGAGCTTCTCTCTGTAAAGTGGGAATGGCCCCTCCCTGCCTGACAAGGGTAAATACGCTAACCACTGCCAGGGGCGCAGAGGCTGCGGCCCCAGGGGTTGGACAGTCTGATGATGAAAGGTTAATTAGCCAGCCAGACGCTGGGAATGGGCGATGGGGGATGGATCACTTGGTGATCCGCCATTCCCTCTGGGGCACCTGGCACTGGCCACTGTCGGCAGACAGGACACTGGGCTGGATGGGCCTTTGGTCTGACCCAGTCTGGCCGTTCCTATGTTCGTAAATAGAAATAGAATCCGCCACTGAGCATGAAACCAAACAACGCCGCCGCCGAATCAGCAAGGCAGCAGCCAAAGTAGATCAGAATCCAATCGTCTAATTAGTACCACGTGCAGGTCCTGAAAAGGAATCCACGGTGGTGCACGTCCCTGGGGGCAGATAAACCCAGCTACAGAATGTTACTGAGCGGGTTGGACGGTTTCATTCCGAAACCACATTCGGGGGTCGTGTCTAAGCTATAGCATCAAGGCCGCTCGGCGTGCGTCCCCCAGCAGGAGGACACGGGACATGCACTTCGGCAGGCTCTTATCGGCCCAACAAGACGCCTTTACAAGCAGATGGTTCGTTTTCGACCTGTGTCACTGTGAAACTCTTTGGAAAGTTGCATTGTGTAGGGGGGGAGTTCAAGGCTCCATTTCAGATCCAGATCACTTCCACTGACACCCGGTGTGTGGTCTCCTCTGTGCTAGTGTCAGCGTTTCAGGCCAGAAGGAACCATTAGCTCCTCCGGTCTGAGCACCAGATACAGGCGACGGGGCCCTGATCTCAGTGGGGGTCTGGGCAGCGCCCGGTGCGACGGGGCCCTGAGCTCGGCTGGGGTCTGGGCAGCGCCTGGCACGACGGGGCCCTGATCTTGGCTGGGGTCTGGGCAGCGCCCAGAGCGACGGGGCCCTGATTTTGATTGCGGCCTTTCAGTGCTACCATCCTAGTGACATAATAACGCTAATAATTTCCAGGGTGGAGGTTGAGCGCTGTAACCTCATGTCCACAGCACAAGCCTCTCTGGGTTGTGCTAAAGCAGCAGCTCCGTTAGCGCGCGGCAGTAGTGGGCTGTTATCCTGTATGCAGAGCGGCCACTAGAGGGGAAATCTCTCTGTCCATCCCCCCATCAGCTGAGTAGTGGAGTCAAATCTGCAGTGCCTTGATCCTCACACCCCCAGCCCCTGTGGGGGGCAGCGCATCACACACAGGTGGAAACTGAGTCATGGCATCACTCAGGAACGCCACGGCAGAGCAGGGCCTTGCCGCTGGGCTCCCGAGTGCTAAGCTAGAGCCCCAGCCACAGGCCCGTCCTTTTTCTGCCCACACAGCATTTTACACCCATTGCACACCGGGGCCTTGCCGGGGCCAGGTTCACGGGGCTGCGAACCGCTGGGCGGCAGCTCCCGACTCTGGCAATTCCCCTTGTCACCAGCTCTTACGGCCCGTTGGCTCTGGAACAGCACGGCTGCCAAAGGCATCAATCGCCCGTGGAGGAAATACCACAGGGCCCCAGGAATGCTGCCCAGCAGCCGGCGGGGAGGCCCCAGTGGGAGAGGCAGAGACTCTTCCTTGTTTGCCGTTCCCTACCCTGCGAAGATCTCGCCTTCCAGGGTGTGGTGGGCAGGCTGGCCAGTTGCCACCCAGTGCCATGGGCTGCCAGCCAGCCAGACACAGCGACGGGACGGGCCTTCACCCTGCTCACCTAGTGAGTGAACCCAGGAGTCCTGGCTCCCAGCCCCTCCTGCTCTAACCACTAGACCCCACTCCCCTCCCAGAACCGGGGAGAGAACCCAGGAGTCCTGGCTCCCAGCCCCTCCCGCTCTAACCACTAGACCCCACTCCCCTCCCAGAGCCGGGGAGAGAACCCAGGAGTCCTGGCTCCCAGCCCCTCCCGCTTTAACCACTAGACCCCACTCCCCTCCCAGAGCCAGGACAGAACCCAGGCAGCCTGGAGCCCAGCTCCCAACATCCCCTCCCCTCCCCACTGCCTTGATCCCGAACAACTCTGGGGAGGCAGAAGATTAAATACATCAGCCAACAGGTTCAGCCGCAGAGCAGCAGGCAAGCGCTGCCCACTCCGCACCACACCAAGCTGTTTACACTTGGCCGAGGTGTCCCGGTGCTAAGCTCTGCACCAGACCCCCCCACCCCCACCCCCACCCCCACCCCCGTGTTTGCTCTGGGCACAGGCCCAGACGCTGCTGGACTCTGTTTCCGGCTCAGCAGGCCAAGGGGTGCCCCTGCCCGTCCCGGATCTCCCGCAATCTGAGAATCAACGTTCCAGGATGCTGGGGCCGGCAGGAGGCAGCGGGGTGGGTGCGGGTGACTCATGGAGCTGCCGCAGGAGGAGGCTGGCTGCAAAGCGCTGCCTGTCTGGGGCACGTGGGGCTGGACGCTTTGGTCTCACACTATCCCGCCTTGGTCCCTCCCAGCACCTGCGTCCCAGAGACCAGGAGCCCCCTGCCCCACTGGGGGTTTTCCAGCCCCTGGTGCGTGTGGAGTGCGAGGTGGTGCTGGTCACTGAGAGAGAGACAGGAACTGCTGCTCACCAGCCACTGAGCTGCAGCTGCCTCTGCGGTGGAGCAGCCCGTGTGTGCACCAGCCGGACGGCAACACTGCACACCAGTTTGGGGGGGGCGCTGGGGGGCATAACGGCTGGGCAGTGTCTCCTGCTGCAGTTGCGAGGGGGCTTTAGGAAGGGCAATGGAATGAGGCAGGTGCAGCCAGGGCAGCAGCGTAAGGGCCAGAGGACCTTGTTTGTCATGGCTCACCCACTCTGCCAATTCAGAGGGGAGAGCGCCCCCTACTGAGCCCCCACCCCACTCCCTGCAGCACAGCGCCCCCTAGTGCCAGACTGGGGCATTGGGGGCAGCACCGACTGCCAGGGGAGAGCGCCCCCTGCTGAGCCCCCTGGTCCCTGCAGCACAGCGCCCCCTAGTGCCAGGCTGGGGCATTGGGGGCAGCACCGACTGCCAGGGGAGAGCACCCCCTGCTGAGTCCCCTGGTCCCTGCAGCACAGCGCCCCCTAGTGCCAGGCTGGGGCATTGGGGGCAGCCCCGACTGCCAGGGGAGAGCGCCCCCTCTGAGCCCCCTGGTCCCTGCAGCACAGCGCCCCCTAGTGCCAGGCTGGGGCATTGGGGGCAGCCCCGACTGCCAGGGGAGAGCGCCCCCTGCTGAGCCCCCTGGTCCCTGCAGCACAGCACCCCCTAGTGCCAGGCTGGGGCATTGGGGGCAGCCCCGACTGCCAGGGGAGAGCGCCCCCTGCTGAGCCCCCTGGTCCCTGCAGCACAGCGCCCCCTAGTGCCAGGCTGGGGCATTGGGGACAGCCCCGACTGCCAGGGGAGAGCGCCCCCTGCTGAGCCCCCTGGTCCCTGCAGCACAGCGCCCCCTAGTGCCAGACTGGGGCATTGGGGGCAGCCCCGACTGCCAGGGGAGAGCGCCCCCTGCTGAGCCCCTTGGTCCCTGCAGCACAGCGCCCCCTAGTGCCAGGCTGGGGCATTGGGGACAGCCCCGACTGCCAGGGGAGAGCGCCCCCTGCTGAGCCCCCTGGTCCCTGCAGCACAGCACCCCCTAGTGCCAGGCTGGGGCATTGGGGGCAGCACCGACTGCCAGGGGAGAGCGCCCCCTGCTGAGCCCCTTGGTCCCTGCAGCACAGCGCCCCCTAGTGCCAGGCTGGGGCATTGGGGACAGCCCCGACTGCCAGGGGAGAGCGCCCCCTGCTGAGCCCCCTGGTCCCTGCAGCACAGCGCCCCCTAGTGCCAGGCTGGGGCATTGGGGGCAGCCCCGACTGCCAGGGGAGAGCGCCCCCTGCTGAGCCCCCTGGTCCCTGCAGCACAGTGCCCCCTAGTGCCAGGCTGGGGCATTGGCGGCAGCTGACTGAGTGGCACGCCCCCCTACCCCTGCAGCACACGGTGATCTCCCATCCACTAGCAGCCCCAGCCCCCCGGGAGCTGGGGTCACTGCCCCAGGGGGCCGGGCTTGCTCCCCGTGGCTCGTGGCCGCTCGCGCTCTAACGCAGACGGGGCCTCCCTCTCTCTAGGGCTGCGCTGTAACGAAGCCGGAGAGAGCCGCGACGCTGTCCCGTCCCTGAGATCTCTGCCAGCATGAGGCCCGGCTTCCCGCGCAAGCTGCTCTTCGCCTGCTTCTCCTGCCTCTCCCTGCTGGTTCTCATCGTCCACCAGGACTCCCCCAGCACCCTGCCGTGGGAGCTCTTGTATGCACCCCGGGGTGAGCCTGTCTCTGCGGAGCAGCTCCACGGCAGCCCCATCTTCCAGTGGCGAGGCGCCGAGGAGGAGCGAGCTGGGGACTCCATGCCTGTGCCCGTGCCCAGCCGCCCGCCAGCGGCCACCAGGCACCCGCTGCAGGTCGTCTACCCCTACAGCTACCGCTTCCTCCTGAACGAGCCGGACAAGTGCCGGGAGCGGGCGCCCTTCCTGGTGCTGCTGGTGGTGACGGAGCCCAAGGACATCGTGGTGAGGAACGTCATCCGCCAGACCTGGGGCAACGAGAGCGCCGTGCCCGGGGTCTCCATGGTGCGGCTCTTCCTGGCCGGGGTCCACCCGCGCTACGGCTCCCCGCTGCAGCGGCTGCTGGAGGAGGAGAGCGCCCTGCACCGTGACATCATCCAGCAGGACTTCCTGGACACCTACAACAACCTGACCCTGAAGACGCTGCTGGGCATGGAGTGGGTGAGCCGGCACTGCCCCAATGCCAGCTACGTGATGAAGGCCGACAGCGACGTCTTCCTCAACGTGGGCTTCCTCGCCCGGGAGCTGCTGCAGCCCCAGCTGCCGCCCAAGAAGGACTTCATGACGGGCTACATCTACAGGAACACGGGGCCGCTGCGGAGCAAGGCGTACAAGTGGTACGTGCCCCGGGCGGTGTACCCCAACGACACCTACCCCCCGTACTGCGGCGGCCCCGGCTACGTGCTCTCCGGAGACCTCGCCAAGAAGGTGTATGGGGTGGCCCAGACCCTCCGGGTCATCAACATGGAGGACGTGTTCATGGGGCTCTGTTTGCACAAGCTGGGCGTCAGCGTGACCGACAGCCCCTGGGGCCTCTTCAACATCGCCAGGCTGGAGTACGAGAAGTGCCGGTTCTCCAAGGTGGTGCTGGTGCATCACTTCGGGCCCACGGACCTGCTGAGGGTCTGGCCGGACTTCCAGGGCGGGAACAAGACCTGCCCCAGCTAGCGGGATGGGGGAGGAGCTGGGACGTGTGCAGGAACGCACAGGCGGGGACGCAGGCGTGGGCATGGAGCCTTGCCCGGACTGACACCCCAGTGGGTACACACACCTGCCGCGGTGTACGCCCCCAATGTACACACAGCCCACCGTGTACACCGCCACTAACACACGCATGCCACTAGGTACACCCCCCAATACACACACACGCTAGTGTATACACCCCCAATGTACACATACACACACGCATGCCATTGTGTACACCCTCACTACATACACACACACACGCCAGTGTATACACCCCCAATGTACACCCCCCCACTGTGTACACCTCCACTACACACACGCATGCCACTAGGTACACCCCCCAATACACACACACGCCAGTGTATACACCCCCAATGTACACACACACGCATGCCATTGTGTACACCCCCACTACATACAGATACACACCAGTATATACACCCCCAATGTACACCCACCCCCCACTGTGTACACCCCCACTACACACACGCATGCCACTAGGTACACCCCCCAATACACGCACACGCCAGTGTATACACATACACACGTGCATGCCATTGTGTACACCCCCACTACATACACACACACACGCCAGTGTATACACCCCCAATGTACAAACACACACACACACACCGCTGTGTACACCCCCAACGTACACACATGCACCTAGCGCACTGTGTACACCCCCACTACATACACACACGCATGCCACTAGGTACACCCCCCCAATACACACACACGCCAGTGTATATGCCCCCCAATGCGCGTGTGCGCGCACACACACACACACACACACGCATGCCACTGTGTACACCCCCAATACACACACACACACACGCCAGGGTATACACCCTCATGTACACACACATGCCCAATGTATATACACACCCCACAGCTCTACCCCTCACTCACCAACCGTACAACTGACACACAGACACCACCCTCCCTGCCTGCCATCCACCCCCACCCCCACCCAGCCAGCCTAACCTCAGACAGCACCGACACCTGCCAGAAACTCAGGCTCCTGGGCAACTGCTCAGGCCTCGTTGGCTGCATAATCTCAGGGCTCTCAGCTGGACCTCAGCGAACAGCCCCCCCATGCTGGCCCCCCCAGCACTGCACACAGGGGCTGACACATGGACTTATCCTGAAATGTCGCTTTGCCTTTGCCAGAGAGCAAACAGCCCCCACCCTGCGGCTGCCCGGCGACGCCGACACAGGGCTCCCATGCCCAGGCCCTGGCTTTAGCACCGGGCTCGGTATTAAATTATAGATCTCTCTATTTGTAATAAACGGGCTGGCTACGGGCCAGCCAGACTGAGTCCTCCAGCCCTTCAGTTCTCTTCCTTGCTAATTCCCCCTGCTCCTGGCTGGTTCCTTCGGAAATCAGGGTTAAAACGGTTCCCTGCCCCCCCAGGCTGTTAGGGCTTCTAAAGCCTTCGGTGGCGGGGCCTGAACACCCCCAGATGGGTGGGGGAATCCGGCCCTTCCTGTGCTGCGCAGAACCCAGAAGGGGACCAGGGCTCCAGCCCGGATGAGTCGCTGGGCACCGCAGGCGGCTGACGTAGCCACTTGCGCCAGGGAGGAGCAGCTGCCCCCAACCCCAGGAGCTGGGAAGGTGTGAGGGACCAACTGCAGCAGGGGGGCTGGAGGGAATCGGGGAGCTGGGGGGATTCTTCGCTACAAAGCCAGATGCTGCAACCAACAGTCCCGGCAACAGAAAAATAAGGCCTGGCATGCTGCCACCTGCTGGTGACCTTCCACACTTGCAGGCCTGGGCGTTACGCTGGTCCGGGCAGAAACGCTCCCATGACTGGGCCGAGTCCACCCACTGACCGAATGGCCCCCGCAGGCTCTGGTCTGGGCTACCAGAGACTTGGGCGCAGAGCCGAGAAAGTGCTTAGCCCCGAGAGCCGTTAGTGACCCCTTCGGCTCCAGGGGCTGAGCTGGGACCGGCGCTGCGACGTACACGGGTGAATTCCCTGAGCCCCCAGCGCTCTGCCACCCTCCTATGGGCTAGACAGGCCTGGCCGAGACAAACACTGAGACGTTGCACCTCACCCGCATCCGTTTAATTGGGCTGGAGCCAGAGCTGGGCCCGAGGTACCGAGAGCCCTGCAGCAATCCCCTGTGTGCCTAGGTCCGAGTCGGGTGTGTGTAAGGGGGCGTCTGGTGACAATTCAGTACCTGACAGGCACCAGCGAGCAGCATCTGTCCCATCCTGGTCCCTGCCTGCAGCCAGGGCTGACACGCATGTCCCGGTGAGCTAGCGAACTGCCAGCCCCCCAGTATGGGACAGGAGCTTCTCTGGGCGTGTGCGGGTAGGAGGGAGCCCGGAGCCGTTCCAGGACATAGGGCTCCAGCCAGCGGGAAACCTGGGCCGAGGGAGGGGAGCTGCTCTCCTAAAAGAAAAACAAGCCCCCAATTCCCCCCTGGGATGAATCCAGCCCAAGTGCCTGAGACTCGCTGACCTGCAGCCAACATCTCGGCCCTGGGAGCCGCTCCCTAGCTTGGCACCGCAGCCTGGCTGCTGCTCCAGCGGGGTGGGTAACCCCTCTGCCCAAAGGCACTGCCCTCAGCGCCCCGCGCCCCCTTCCCAGTGCTTCCCCCCCACCCCTCTGCCCAAAGGCACTGCCCTCAGCGCCCCGCACCCCCCTTCCCAGTGCTCCCCCCCCACCCCGCTGGCCAAAGCTGTTTGCAGACCTGAGAGGATTCATCCTCCCCACCCCCACCCCCAGGACAGCACCAACACCTTCGCTTCTCCTCCACACCCCACTCCCCCCAAACATCAGGGCTGGTTAAATCAGAACATCCTGGCACTTTCTCTGTTGCTAGGCAACTCCTCTTCCCTTCTCCCCTGTGCCAGCTGGTTGCCATAGCATCCTCCCCACCCCATCCCCCTTCCCTATGGAGACCAGTGGCGTCACCTCGACAACTTGCTACCCTCGAGCGCACAGGGACAAAGACTGGGTGGCGCATGCTGGGTCCTGGGTCCCATCCCCCCCCCCCCAACTCCCCGCTACTCGGAACTGGGAGATGGGGCAGCGATAAAGGAAGTGGCTAATGGGAAAATATTCTGCATCTGCAAAATCACCCTGACCCAGCTGGAGGGGGCCCCGGCTACAGGCCAGCTCCGGGAACTCCCTTGAGTGCCACTTCCAGTCCCATGCATGACAGCCGCACGCAGACACGGTCCGGGCTCCCCCCAGTGCAGGGTAAGGGCAGGTGCAAATCGGGCTGGAGGGCGGGTTGCAGTAAGAACTCAAGTTTCACAAGGGTCGTGCTCCGCTCTCAGGTCCGCCCCCTGCTTTTCATTCCAGCCTCAGTTCAGAGCCTTTGATTTTCAGGTAGATCCTAGACTCAGAGATTTGAAGGCCAGGAGGGACCATGCTAGATGTAACCTGACGTGCTTCCAAGAGCTGCACCCTGTGATCCCAGCAGCCACCGTCTCGTGGCTGAGAAAGCAGCTTCCATTCCCCTTTTCAAGTCCCCACCCACCCCTTGCTAAGCTGACTGAGGTTAACAACCACCTCTCCCACTCTGGCCCCGCATGCGCCATGCCAGCGAGGAAGAGGAAAAACCCTAACGAGATGCAGGTCTAGGACTGAGGACTTGCACACTTCAGCAGCTGTCTCAACCGCCTCCCTAGCCCCCGACTCGTCACAAACAGCTCAAATCCCTGGTGGAGACAGGTGGCCGCTGCGCTTCAAATCCTCCTCAGGCCCCGGTTACGACGCTTTTGTCTACAAGCACGATGAAAACGGTGGCCAGCGCTGGGCTGAACTTTGTTCCCTAAGGCGCCCGGTCTCTCAGCCGAGATGCTGCATGAGATTAAAACAAAGCAAACTGCCCAGGCCAAAAGTCAACTCGTGGTTACTGCCGTGCCGTGCGCCAGCCAAGAGCCGATTCCATTGGGTGGTGGGGCCTGGGGAGGCAAGCGAACGCAGCGCTGCCCCCACTCCGCACCTTCCGACAGTCACTGACAGGACGCTGGTGCTCTGCCCATGGACCAATTGTCTGATTGTCCAACTTGTGGAACTCCTTACCTGAGGAGGTTGTGAAGGCTAGGACTATAACAATGTTTAAAAGGGGACTGGATAAATTCATGGTGGCTAAGTCCATAAATGGCTATTAGCCAGGATGGGTAAGAATGGTGTCCCTAGCCTCTGTTCGTCAGAGGATGGAGATGGATGGCAGGAGAGAGATCACTTGATCGTTGCCTTTTAGGTTCACTCCCTCAGGGGCACCTGGCATTGGCCACTGTCGGTAGACAGATACTGGGCTAGATGGACCTTTGGTCTGACCCGGTACGGCCTTTCTTATGTTCTTATGTTCTTATGATTTATCCTTCACACAAGGGGGAACCGGCGCAGTGACCGACACCCAACCTTGCGTAGTCTTTTGGGGGATGAGTGGATTTACAAATATGCAAAACCACACGGCAGGAGACTGCTACGCTGAATGAATCTCTAACGAGGGCAGCTGGACCACCACGCACTCCCCCCGCCCACAGGGCATAGCCCAGAGCTCTGATTTTAGTGGAGTAAGCGTAAGAGCAGCGGTTTCAGAAACGTACTTCGTGTCACTGCTAAAACCAGGCTTCAGGCCCAGGTTTGTTAATAATTCTTTGCATTTCTATGCCGGCATTTCTCCCAAAGGATGCCCAGAAACAGCATCCGGGGTGGGATGCAGCAACTCTCTGAGAACTGCACAGCTGTTTAGAAGAGAATCCTGTGACTACCGAGGATTGGAGACTGAGGACTCCAAACCTGGACTCGGGTCCCAGCTCAGCCCCTGGCCTGCTGGGTGACCTCAGGCAAACCATGTCCCCATTCTGTGCCTCAGTTTCCCCATCCGTACAATGGGGATGCTGATCCCAGGGGCGGCTCTACAAATTTGGCCGCCCCAAGCAGTCATGCCCGGGAGGCGCCCCCGAGCCGCGGGAGCAGCGGACCTCCCGCGGGCATGACTGCGGAGGGTCCGCTGGTCGCTCGGCTGGACCTCCCGCAGCTGCGGACGGTTCGCTGGTCCGGCGGCTCTGGTTGAGCTGCCGCAGGCACGCCTGCGGGAGGTCCAGCCGAGCCGTGGGACCAGCGAACCGTCCGCAGTCATGCCTGCGGCAGGTCCGCTGCTCCCGGGGCTCCGGTGGACCTCCCGC
The DNA here is from genome assembly GCF_020497125.1 of Mauremys mutica. Lineage (NCBI taxonomy): Eukaryota > Metazoa > Chordata > Testudines > Geoemydidae > Mauremys > Mauremys mutica. The sequence continues at coordinate 24,459,055 of NC_059091.1, forward strand.
AGGCATGACTGTGGCAGGTCCGCCGGCCCAGCCTGCCGCCCCCCCGGGAAAGGGCCGCCCCAGGCGGGTGCTTGCCCCGCTGGGCTGTGGAGCTGGCCCTGGCTGATACTGACTTCCTTTGCAAAGTGCTTTGAGATCTACTCGTACGAGCTAGGTGGTGCTAACTGAAACCGTCAGGTGTTCAAGTAGGTAGAGCGCCATCTCCCGTGCCAGAGTCGAGCAGAACACCAGGGTTATCACCCCAAGCCTTGGGAAAAGGGCCCTGCGACCTGGAATGACCACACACAAGTGGAGCCGGTGACGCAAATCTCAGGCAAAAGCCAGCCCCGCTTGATGCAGTGAATAGCTTCCTGCAGCCACCCTCCCTCTCTCCCCTTTAGCACCCGGCTCTTTGAAATGAGCTGCCTGGTTTCAACAAGGGGCACATTTCTATGAATATGCAGCTGGCAAAGCCTGTGCAGATTTATGGAAGGTGCTCAATACACCCCCCAGTCCCACAAGCCAGCTACAGCTACAGCCTAGCATGGCTGGGTCCATCCCTCCCTCCCCCAAGACATGGGGCTATTTCCCCACTTTCTCCCTCCCTCTTGAATTGATTTTCCAGAATTCCCCCCTAATATCCAGTCATAAGAACAGCCACATGGGGTCTGACCAGCCACTCCATCCAGCCCAGTATCCTGTCTTCCCACGGTGGCCAATGCCAGATGAACAGAACAGGGCCATTACCGAGTGATCCATCCCGTGGGCCACTCCCAGCTTCTGGCGGTCAGAGGCCGCTTCCTTTTATTCCAGATCCTGCTCTTCTCTCCTGTGAAAGTCATTGCCCCCCCCCCCACCCAACAGCTCCTCCCATCATCTTACCCCTAGGCGTAACCTGCATGGCTTGGGAAAAGGTCCTTTTCGTTTCCTCCCCCCCAGAGCTCCCCTGGCCTGCTTAAGCATTAAACCCTTCCCTGGTGCATCTTCCCCCACAGCCTGGCTGGAAACCCGAGGACCTGCAGCTGGGACAGACGAGGCCCCAGACAGGGGCTCGCAGGCTGTGCCCAAGCAGGGCTGAACCAAACATCCAAGCAGATGGGGATTCACTTTCATGAAAGCTCACACCAGCTTCCCTTTGATTTCTAGCCTGGGCTGAGTGTGCTGCCATCAGCAAGGTGGGTGCTGCATTCCCATCCCCCCCCACCCCGATGCAGCACCCTGGGGTTCCTTTTCCTGCTGCACCTGGCAAGAGAGCAGGGTGCCCACTGGCACCCTGCTGGCCGAGTTGGCATGAGTGCCCATGAAGCCTTGCCCTTCCCTTGGCAGGTGGGGCACAAAGCGAGGGGGCCAGCGCTGATTGGCTCTTCTAAGCAGGTTCTGGCTCAGACTCAGACTATCTAAATCAGCAGCAAGGAGCTCTCTCCTGGGAGTCTTTCCCACGGCAATTCAGGCAGCAGCAGGTGGCAGAGCCGTCCCAGGAAGGGGTTAGTAGCCGTGCACTGGCGTGGGTAACGAGGCCGGGACACTTGGGCCCGTAGAAGCAAAGGGGGGCAGCTGTACAGGTAGGCTGGAGCAGAACCAAGCTGGAAAGCCTCAGCTCCACAGCAACAGGGCAGTTTTCTTTCCACAGAGGGGGGAGTGCACTGCCCCATGTTAACCTGCCCACCCATCTGGCACTGAACTGCTGATGCTACACTCCGGCCCATTCCCCACCACTGCCCAGCACCCTCACTGCCTTCACCTGCGACATCAGACGCCCTGGCCTCACTAGACAGGTCGCTGCGCAACTGGCGCCTGACAGACCAGAGGGACACCAGTCACTGTGTCTGGTTTGCTGCCTGCCTCAGCGCCGCTTGCGCAAAGGATGAGTCAAGGCAGAAAAGTTCAGCCTTCCCCAAGCTGCTTGACCCACTGGCTCACGTGTTACATCCCGCTGCTGTCAAACGGGCTGACTACAGCTGCGTAAGCTTGCCAGCCACTGAGGACTGAAATCGATGGGCATGGCAGGCAGCAGAGGCTGCCATCCTTCCCAGCACCTTAGCTTAGTGACTGATGCACTTTTCATCCCAACCAAGCTATTGCAAGTGTCTTGCTAACAGTACAGACCAAGCCCGACTGCCAGAAGAGGGCAAAGCTCACTGAGTCGGCATGGCCCTGCTGCTTCTGGACAGGGAGCGCGAACAGAGGTCGCCGGGGCTGGAAGGGAGAATGAAAACTGACAGGTGGGAGTCGGCTCAAACCCGATTTCCCAACACAGGCGAAGCCTTAGGTCTTCCCGTTCCCCAGCAGACAGCAGCGCCACCTAGTGCTCAACTAAGGCATTTCAGACATGCCTGCTTGAGACAGGGCTCTCAGCTTCCACGGGCCAGATGACCTAGGCCAGTTTTTTAATTCTGGCAAGAGTCAGTGTTTGCAACAGCCTGGTGCTCTTAGGTGTCCACGGTCTCCATAACCAGGTGGAGAAGAACTGCTGATCTCTTATGTAAAAGTCCTTCAGGGTCTGATTTCCTTTGATCTCTCACCTCTTTCAGTCCCTGGGTACCTAGGGCAGCACGTCCAGAACGAACTTTGAGTTTTGCTTTCTATATAGATAGAAACAGCTACTGAACTCATGTTTCTCATCTGCAAACCTCTGGGGCTGCTGGATATATTTCTGCAAAATGCTTTTCTGGCCATTTTTCACTATTTGTGCCACTGTGTCTATTAAAGGAGGAAGAAAAGTTATTCTGCTACAGACAAACATTCTAGCTGACATTTGTATGCAAGGCAAAACTACACAGTTGGAGACAAAGACATCAAGAGTTTGTGTTTATTTGTCTACATTCAGCTTAATCCAGATGTACTGCCTGAATGATCCAGACATACAAAACCCACTCTCTTTCCCACTGGTTTTTAAAATAAAATCTTCACTTATAAAACTGAAACACTAAAGCATTAAAATACAGAAAGCTTGTTTAACTCACTTCACAAAAGCATTAACAGATGGCATATCCCTTATCTATTTAAAGCCATCCTGGGTTAACACTTGAATGACCATTTTAAATAGAAAAGGGATACTGAAATTTTATTAACTCAAAAATTCTATTTAGACAAAGTTGTAATGGCAACTAACAAACCATTAAATACATAGATGTCCAAAATACAGCTAAGTCTGGAATTACAGGTACTCAACCATTAGTGACGGGTATCACAAAGAGCACTGCAACATGGAAACGGGGGTTTACATGTTTACTGTGATGCAATAAAACTGAATATTCAAAGGGTGCGCAAGTGCAGAAGGTAACAAAACTTCACACCCATGGAGAAAGGGTCGGTTTATCTGTACTGATAATTCATGCTGTGATCGTTTCTGCCGTAGCCGCCTTGGGAAGCTTGGTAGGAACTGGGGGGACCGCTGTAATTCTGGCCTGAACCGGGAGAGCTGTAGTTAGTCTGAGAAGAATATCCACCTGCAACGGAGAGAGGAGTCCATCTAAACCATGTGGTGAGACAAGAGCTATTTTAACACAACCGTACGCAACAAGAATCGTTGTTACTTATCCAGTCTGGGCTGCCATCCCGCAGAGTGCACACAGAAAACAGAAGAGCGGTCTCCGCACCACACAAAACATTTAACAAAGGAGAGTCGAAGAGGGTTGTGTACTGACCTTGCTTACCTTGGTAAGACGACCCTCCTCCCCCAGATCCTCCCCCATAGCCGCTGTGTGAACCAGTATTGTATGAGGCTCCTCCTGACCCATAGTTATTTCCTCCACCACCACGGCCACTGCCGCTACCGTAATCTGCAATCAAGAACACATGCTAAGCAAGCCTGACAATGAGGTCTGCAACTCTGCTCTTAGAGCAGGACACCTTAAAAATACCCAGACTATCAACATAGAACTGAGCTAGTAATAGAAACTGCCAAGGAGTTTATGACTCATCAAGGTAAGGGTTACGGCCAAGTGTTCAATTAGAGAAGATCTTTCCCCTGCAGCCTTTGGCTGGTAAAAGCGCCACTGGCCTAGCTGCCAGAGCAGCAGAAGCTTGATCAGTCAAAGTTGTACCAAGGAGAGACTATCGTCTGTAACAGGGTAACTTCTGCACAGCCTGTACAATTGTGTAGGTCTGGCCTGCAGTTGGAAGAACAGCTCATGCAAGTAAAAAGATACCTTTTGTGGAGAGTGGGCACTTGGGTAATTTTTTGGCTGAGTCACATGGGTAGCCTGTTAGCCTTGCCTAGCCAAAAACTACATGAGTGTTGGATGTAAACAGGCAGGCTGGCTTTTGGCATAAGTCCCCTGAAGCAGTTTGATTTGTGATGGAAAGAGCAGAACTATAATAGCTTTAGAAGAATAAACATTTGAAAGACTAAATGCCCAACTGATCACATTAGCGGTAATGTAGCAGACAATATCCATAAAGAGACAGCACAATTGTACAGGCTGTGGAGAAGAAGTTACCCTATAACAGACTATAGTCTCTCCTTGGTACAGCTGTGACTGACCATGGGAAGTAGCATCAGAATGGGAGAGAGATCAGTCTAACAGGCCAAAAGGCCAATCTGGTATCTGCTACATTTGGCAGCAAACAACTAAGGCTATGTCTCCACTGAAAATGCTACAGTGGCACAGCTGCAGCTGCACTACTGAATCTCTTCAGCGTAGACACTCACAACAGCGATAGGAGGAGTTCTCCCATTGCTGTAGTTAACCCACCTCCCCGAAAGGCAGTAGAATTCTTCCATGGACCTAGCACTGTCTATACGAGGGGTTGGGTCAGCTTAGCTTTCCTCAGGGGTGTAGCTTGTCACACAGCTGAGAGATGTAGCTATGCTGACGTAAGTTTCCAGTGTAGACCAGCCCTAAGTGTAACAGGATCAGTTTAACTTCACTACCTACCTACATTATTCTAGCAGGTTCAGATCCTGAATATGGATAACATCTCACTCTGGAATGAAGTGCACAGGGTGCCATTTTATAACACAGATTTACATTCACTGGGACTCCTGCTTCTTTCCAGTTGAACACTAAACACTGTATCTAAACTACACAAAATAGGAGTATATTTTTTGTAAACCCACAGATTTTCTGCCCAGAATCACCAGGGAACAGACAGGCCAGCTACACAGAATGGGCCTGCATTTAGAGTTTGTAATTCCCTACATCTCAGACCAGACACGTGATCGAGGGCTAGTCAGTCTCACTAGCTATCTTTCATTTGGGCTGTATACCTTGAAGAAACAGTATTTCTGGACAGAAGAAGTATTTACGGGCCTTGAACAGGATTAGAAGGACTCTTCAGGTCCCTGATTCCATGACACTGCTCCTTAACCAATAAAGGAAGTTTCAGCAGAGCAACACACCCATAATGGACTCGCATGCCAATATGGCATTGACGTACCATCATCACAACTCCTGAAGCTCACTAAAATGTAAATGTTTAAGGCAGTACCACCTGCTCACCCCCAAAAGGCTCTTCATACTCCCTGTGGAAGTCTCTGCCTGGCCCCCTCAAATGTAGCATTTAAACCCTAAGTATCTACTGAGCTCCTTATAAAACATGGCATTCCATTTTTAAATTTCAGCCCCTTGGAGTACTGAGCTGCAGACTGCCAAGTCCAAAGTTCAGTCAACCTGGCTGCTTGGGAGTGCGAGACTCCATGGAACCCTCCCCCCCCTCGCTGCAGTGACACTGTGGAGAGAATCCTACTCAGGGGCAAGAGGGCCACACCACACTTCCAAGCAGAGAAACAATCCCCCACTCACTGAATTTGCTCTCGTAGTTGTAGTCTGATCCTCCGCCGGAGTTGTAGGAGTTAGAGTAAGACGAGTAGTTGCCTTGTCCGTGATTATACCCTTTCTGTTTGCCTTGTGGAGGGCCGTAACTGCTGTACTGGTTTTGGTTGTATGACTGCTGTTGCTGGCCTTGGTGGGATTGATACCCTGACCCATAGGACGGTTTTTGCTGTCCTCCATGCTGCTGCTTCTTTCCAGCATGTTTGGGTGGAACTGGGGAGCTGTAGTTGTCACCACCTTGGTAGTAGGATCCATAGCCAGAGGAGCCCCCGCCGCCGCCGCCACCACCACCACCACTTCCCGTGTTGCCGGAGTGACCACCATTGCTATAAAACTGGCCTGAACAAAGGAAGAGGAAGTCAAATGGTGTTTCCGATAGGCTTGAGGAAAGTCACTCCACCCCTGTGTTTTAAAATACCTTATTAAATGTAAATGCTTGTGTGCCTTATATCACACCACGATGCTTTGCCGTTATATAAGCAGCAGTTTAGAATCTAGGACTATTTTGACCAACACATGAATAAAGATTTAAGTAATTCCAGACAAGGCCAACCAGTGTAACATTTTGTTCATTTAAGTAGATAAGGAATCACTATACACATTGACACAGGATCTTCCAGTTACTCTCACTGCTCATTTAACAACTCTCCAAGTCATAGGAATTAAGTGTGTAAAACTTTTAAGTATCAATACCAAATTCTAGAATTAAGTTCAAGATGACTAGTGGTTTTTCCAATGCATGTTACAATATCATGTTCTACAAAGTTAGTTGGTCTAGTCCTCAAATTACACTGGAGACAAGCTAGCCACCAATGATAATTGAAGCTCATTCTCCACAGAAAAGGAATGACAATCAGGAAGAATCTTACTCCAGTGACAAGGACTTGGAGCCAACACCCATGCAGATCACTCTAAAATAAAGAGCCCTTTCCACATGAAGTGCTGTTTGAATAGCAATAATTTGACTAAAATTAAAGATGCCTTATAGAAAGCTTATTCAATTGTACCAAAGTGCTCACTCCATCAAATTCTGGCATCAGCATGAACTCAGGAGGTTACCAGAACCCTGTGTTAGGGCTGAGGATCCCCAAAAGGAGTAACTGGAATAATGTTGTACTCAGTCTTTTGGCAGCTAGAAACTTATTTTCTGATCGGCCTGTGGCACTAACAGACTGGATCTTGCACTGTTAAGTAACTACTTTCCTGCCCAATTTAAACATGTTCACATTTAACAGGATAGTTCAGTTCAGGCCCTAGGTAACTGGCCAACTTTAATAACTTAAGTCGAGAGGAGGTATGTTGTGGTTTGATTTTTTTAATAAAGGTCATGATTCTTATTTACCAAGAAACGACAGCCATTAGGATCTAGACAAAAACCGGCATCACCGCCCACAGTAGAGAACGTACAGCTCCAGGAGCTTAAGTGATGCTTCAGAGACAGGTGGAGATTTACTGATTTAAACTACGTTAGAAACAAAGGAGGGGTGTATTGAGAACTTAGTACCTCTCAAATAGAGAAGGCTGTAAGGTTAGAAAGTCAAGGAGTAAACTTGTGATTTGTTTTAACAGCTCCACATTTGTGAAACTTTAAAGAGCTCATCTGAATGATGGGATGCGACTCAGAGCTCATCTCCAACAAAACCTGCAGTTTGTACAGAAGAGCTGGCTCTAGAAACCATCCAGCTTTTTTATTTTGCATACTAGTTTAAAACTCCTAATATTCCCAGAGTAACCATTTAAACTGACTTCACCCCACCTCTAAATTAGGGTAAGGCCCTTTTCACACTAAGTTAGAACATGTTTCTTCTTCTTCTGTGGGCAGAAGGCCACATTTCAACAGGGCAGAAACAAGGTTCTTTAATATTTCTTTCCACCCAAGAGAAGTGATAACATGTTATGGCACAGCCATACCACAATAAAAATATTCCTGTAGTGTGTAGCTTGGTACTAAACTCCAGTCTTTGGTACAAACAGAGATCCAGAGTTCTACCAAAAGAATATATGAAAGAACGCAGAAGTGAACTTCTTCCGAATGGGAGGTGAGGGAGAAACCTGCATCACCTGAGCTGAAAACAAATGGTGGAAGTTGACTGTCCCAAAAGCTCTCTTAACTTGCTTGGGAAAGGAGTCATTTCTAGATGAACCCTTCATATTTAACTAAGCAAGCATTAACACTGTGCAACACCTGAATCCCACCCCCGTTCAGTTAAAACTAGTGAATAAAAATATCCAACACACAAGTTACTTTAACATGTATTCATTTAAAAAAAAATGGCATTTTCACCTCATTCAGAACAATATCTATTCCCTTGTATAAAAAGACATTATCTCAAACAATAACTTTCTAAAAAAAATAGGACATGCGTTTTGTTTTAAAAAGTGTTCACACTGAATATTTAAAATTTTGCCCAAGGAGGTTTCAACAACCTGATATTTCACAGGTTACTGTTTTCACCAGTTTAAATTACTGAGTTAACTCAAATGTTATTGAGCTTCACAAATTAAATTAATGCAGTGCTGCAGGATTTGCAGCTAAAAAGAACAGTGACAAAGAAAATACAATTTTGAAACATAAGTATCATAGCAAGAATAAAGGACCGAACACACGATGTTTTATTAAACATTCCAGAGTCTCAAAGGGCAATTGATTCCCTGAGACTTCAAAATCTTATGCAGTTTCATTGTCCGGGCTATTAAATACTTCTGCTTTTAGAGCAATGTGTATTTTACAAGAGGCATAAGCTGTAGAGAATATCAGATGACCTGAGCAGCCAGTCAGCCTGCTGGGTTTGCAACCCTTGGACATTTTAGTTTTTGAAGTGCTTTAGGCCCTTTATACTTGGATTAAAAAAAAGCCTGATTTTATGTAACTAATGACCCCACGCATTTGTAGAAGTCATCAAAACTGGCATTTTTTACATCAACTCCTTAATGCCTGGATATTTATTGTACCAGTATTGGAAGCACAATACAATACCTTTGACAGTATACTAGCTATCAGCCACAATAAGTCACACCCCTCCAGCATTTATCCACCAGTGTGTTACAAAGGATGTAAAGATTAATTTAGCACATATGATTCCACATACAAGTCACCATTTTGCATGCTTAAAAAGCTGGGCTCTACTAGATTCAGAAACGTTGAAAGTATCTTCCCTACTGTCAAAGGCATCAACCCAAGTTCTGTTGTTTATTAAAAGGCTTAAATTTTGTACAAAACCTGCTGTAAATTAAGACAAAGGTAGATTAAAACTTCAGTATTTGTTTCTTAAAAATAAAGTAATGCTTTCCATAAAAAGCAAAGGTGGGCTTTTTGCCTTTATGCTGAACAGAGCTGACTTTAAAATTTGTGCAAACTGCACAAAAACGTTCTTGGATAATTAGTTCCCCCTGTTGTGTACATCAAATTACGACCAAGTTCAAAGGCAAATCACAATAAAAACTGCCACTGCCTTAAGTTCTGCAGGCTAATAGTTTCAGACAAGCTGCGGTGAAAAGCCACTGTTGAGAAACCCAGTGAAGCACAGGGACACAGCACGAACACTTTGGGTTTTGGAGTTCGAGAAAATTGGAGTAAAAAGCTGTTTTTTTGCAATACTTTTAGATGATCTAGGAAGACCCAAAATCATGATAGCCGTAGCAGTCTGTGAAAAAGTCACCTACAAAAGGGGGAGACAGAGCAGAGAAAAAAATTAGAATTCTTTTGAAGATGGCAAAATGCGCCACATTTGAAAGTCATGTTTTAGATTTCTCTGCTCCTGTCACCCCCCAATGAAGGTTTCTTCTCAAGACAAATAGCTGTGTATTTTCGGGAAAATCTTATTCACAAGAGTGGTGGATTGCTTCACATGGCTTAAAGCAGAGAAATTTAAAATATTCACATTTGAAGAGGAAACCTAAAGTCACCTGGATTTGAGTTTAATTTTTAAACATCTGATTCAGCTCCCTTTCATTATTTCTCATTTTAAAAATGAACATGCTATGATGGTTCAGGTACAGGTATATCACTGTATGTTGTAACCCAGAGTTTGAGTAACCCCAGTAGGGTGCTGTGTTTCAAAGATTAAAACATTAACACTTACTATAGCCTGCTGTTGCAGAATTTCCTCCATAACCATAGCTTCCGTATCCGGCTCCTAGAATGGAGTAAAGCAATTACTCTAAGATATTCATTTTCTATTGTTAATGAAAGGAATGAAAAGCTATTAAAACAAACTTCACTTCCAAGAAGCTACAGTGTAAGTTATCTAACATGTGTAATGTAAGAACTTGCAAGAAAGCTGATCAACTCCATTGGAGATATCTATTTGTGAACAGGTACTTCACTTTAACATGAGACAGCAGACATTAAGTTAGTAGAGTGAAACACTCCTGGTAACTCACCAGCATTCATATAGCCACCATGATTGCCACCACCAAATCCACCTCTGCCTCTACCACGGCCTCTGATGTTGCCTCCTCTACCACGTCCACGCAGATTTGGGGGAGGTGGCACTTCATTGTGCATGGGGCCTCCCATTCCAAAACCTGGATTATGCTGCTGTGGAAAAGATGACTTGTTACACAATCCTGTTTTTATATCAGTATTTGTCCAAAATGAAACTGATTTGTGTTGCTAAAGTTCAATGCGGGTAGAACTAAGCCACGAACCTGAGCGTTTGGTCCTAATTCTAAAACTAGGGGTAAATCAATCTCCATTTCTCCGAAGGTAAACTGGGATAACCACCCCCCCTCCCCAGCCTCTCCAGGGGGTTGAGTAGTATTGCTTAGGACACACGCGGAGACGGACACTTAATCACCAGCAAGTCTACCTACCTTTACTGCAAACTTGGGTCCTCCCCTTGCAGGTACAGGGGCTCTTTTCTTCTTATTGGGCTCAATAGCAGCTGGAGCATCGGGAAACAGCTTCTCCAGGGCAGCTAAAGCAGCATAGGCTTTCGCCACTTTTTTGTTCGAGCCAGCTCCTTGAAACTTCTGCCCATCAACCTCAACCTTAGAAACAGATTAAATAACCATGCTATGAATCAGTAATAGCCATACAAGAAAGTCACTTTTGTCACTGCCATGTTGGTAAATTATGGCATAGCTTGCTACTTCCACACGCAGTGTCAGACAGAAATTAGTATGAACTAATGAAATTTTACTAGGCCTGGAAGTTAAAACTGCACAGAATGTCTATAAATGTAACCTTGTGTACAGAGGACTACAAAGTCAGCTCACCTCCATGACAAAGCGCTTGTCATGGCTGCCACCTGTTTCTGAAATCAGTTCGTATTTTAGACCACGCCTCTTCTCATTGAGTTCCATCACTGGATTCTTGCCATGCTTCGTCAGGATTGGTCCCTGTTGTTTCACATTCTAAAATAAATTGGAAGTGCCAATAAAGGTCCAACGAGCTGTTGGACTTGGAGTTATCCACTATATGTTCAAGGTTTTTATAATTAAGGAAAATGTTAACCTTAAAGGGAAAATTACATTGAAAGTTAAATTTGAGGTAGAAAAATTTCAGTTATAACCCCTATAATTACTATAACTGAAAAATTAATGATTTTTATCAGCTTTATTTTGCATTTGTCAGCATTATGTATAGTCAGTTTACTCCTTACTTAGAATACCCTTTTAAAAGAGGAGAGAAAAAAATCCTCAAATATTTTATGGATTCTAAGGAGTTTCAGGACACACTACTGAACCAAAACTCCACTGAAACTCAAGTGGACAGTATTCCTTTTAAAAAAATTCTTGAGAGTTTCAGACTCATGAGTGAAAGACTCATTTGAGCAGCTTGTCACAACATCGCTCTCCTGAAGGTTGGAGGAAAGATTTGGTTTCAAAAGATGTAAAAAGTTTGTGCTCACCTCTGAAGTTTGCTCTGAGGGAGGAGAGGCAGCACTGGGTGTAGAGATAGTTTCCACTACAGGAGGAGGAGCAACAACTACTGGTTTCTGTTCTGTTTCCTCTGCCGATTCATCTCCTTTTCCAGACTCTTTGCCTTCCACTCCTGTGGGTAAACCCATATCTTGCAACACCTAGAGGTGTGGGAAGGGAGAAAGGCCATTGAGAAGTGCGGATATTATATCCTCCATGGCTCTCTACTGTGAGATAAGCAGCTGAGAGGGCTGTGTAGAAGTGGGTCCATTGGCCCTGTCCCAGAAATTACTACCTCCATTCATTCCAAATGTCGTATCAGCCCAAGCTTCATCCATCCCCACTGATGGTGCTGGAACTTCCAGGACGCTATAACCATTGCCCCAGGCCCTTTAAACATTCGCAACCAGTCTTCTGGCTACCGATTTACTTAATCCATCAAGTGCTACTACTATTTCAGTTTTAACTTCAGCACAAAACTGTATCCAGTGTAGAAGGACCTACATGCTTCACATACAATTTTTAACATGATCTTCCAGAAGATCAAGTTTAAGGGAATAACTGTCTGGATACTAATGTTTTTAGAGAAAGGAATTTGAAGGAAAAAAAGCGTTTACATGCAGACAAACCTCTTACCTTTACTGCCACATGCAATTTGGCTGTCTTTTTGGAAGGTCCCGATGCCTCAAACGTGCTGCCATCCACTTCCACGGACATAGTAAAGATAGGAGCATGAACTGGACCAGTCTGAGACACAAGTTTGTACTGGAGACCAGGTTTTAGCTGATTTAATTTCATCAGTGCATTCATAGCCTGGGGAGGTTCAGTTTTTTCCTCTAAACAGAAAACAGTTTGTTCTTTGTCAGACATGCACATTTGTTTTAAGATAAACTTGACAACTGAGTTCAGACAATAAGAGGTTACAATCTGCCACTGTGGACTTCTTGTTTAGAAGTACAGATTTGAAAGGATCATTTACACTTGATAAAGCCTTAAAAAGCAGGAGAAAAATCCAGTCACTCAGATTTACAAGCCATTCCACAAGAAACACTTTTGCAGTTTGCTCCTCATTTAGTCTGAAAACAGCTCTTAGGCATCAACTTGTTACCTACCTCTGGTTAACTCAATACCTTTTTTCTGAATCTTCTTTTTCTTTTTGCTGGGAGACTTCTCCTCTCCATCCTCCTCCATAGGGCGCTTCATTGGGGTGATGGCATACGTGGTACTGGGGGGAATCTGGACTGTAAAAACCATAAGAGGCAGCTAAATATATCAATTACTGAGTGACAGAGTAGCAAGAGCACTGGGCACTGAGAATGTATTCGTTTATTACAATACCTACCAGTGTAGTCAACTGGATTTTCGTTCTTTGGTTTCTTGGGCATCTTGGAAGGCAGGGGATCCATCCCCAAGACCTTGTGAAGCTGGCCAAAAGCAGCAAGTCTCAGAGCATGCTAGAAAGATGGAACACATGTTAATGGGATGCACAAGTCGCTAAAGTAATATTTGCTCACTGCAGAGGTTCAAAGAGGAATCTTCTACCCACCCCTGTACACAAAAAAAAAAACACCAACAAAAACACACCAAAAAAAAGACACCTCAGTTTAAATGGGATGCTCCTTAGAATTCTAAATTCAATCCAAAACCTGGGCCATAGTGGTAAGTCACTACTTAAAACCTGATACTTTGCTTCTGGTAGATCAAACTATAAATTTCTTTTTTAGTGAGAGACCCATTTTTTTACATGACTAGGTATTAAAAAAATTAAAACCAACCTCAGTGAGGTTACTAAACTACCATTAACCAATATGGAAGTTCAACATAAATTGAACTCATTAAGTTTTTGCAACATCTGTAGGCAAAACTATACCTGAGCACTCTGTGTGATATCTTCCCTTTGTTGTCTGTCTAGATGCCCAATAGCATCAGTGGCTTCTTTTTCACAAGGATCATAAATACCAGAACCATCTGAAGGCAGGAAACAAGGAAGATATGCAGAGAATTATCCTAGTGTTTCTAAAAAAACTAAACTAAGTATTCCCTTGGCATCATTCAACACTCATCTGTGTAACACCGATCAATGTCCAACATATTGAAATTTATCTGGATTATTTTACAAGTACAATTATAAGTGAAGTTGGTCAAAACCACTTAGAAAGTAAGACAACCAATTTAGCACTTGTAGAACCTGGTACTTCACACTACAGGGCTTATCATCATGGGTCCATGTACCCTAAATAAAACCATGGTACTGTAATACCCATATACACTACACGTTTTTATGAACTTTTAAATCTCAACTGTGCAAACACAGAATCATAGAAATGTAGGGCTGGGGGGGTCATCTTGTCCTTCTCCTCACGCTGAGGCAGGATCAAGTATACCTAGACCAGAGGTTCTCATCCTGCAGCCCACAGGCCGACTTGCAGCCCAATCAGCACAGACCTACGGACGATGTGACATGTTCAGGGCCATACAGGTAGTATTGCATGCGGCCCACATAACACATTGTGGGCCACATATGCAACCCACAATGGTAAATAGGTTGAGAACCACTGATCTAGATCATCCCTGACAATGAGGGGGTCCTTGTAACTACTACACAATACTACAATGCACCAAACTTTAATCGCATCCCATGTGATTTCTTGCTTTGAAATGTATATGCAGAGAACTATCTAACCTGGCATAACAATTCCTGATGCAAGACATTCAAGTACTCTCCTCAAGGCCTCACCAGCTCCCATTGGTCTATTAGCTGTTCCAATTGATTTTTCACACAGCAGCTCCAGAGGCTGTAAGACATTCGAGATTTTAAAAAGTGAGATGCGCACACATGACTGTTTTAGGGAAACTTTACAGCAGATGCCTAAGCAACAGCAAAATAATCGCCAAATTGGATATAAGAAGCAGAGGACTGTAACTGCCATAAGTTTAGAAGTTACTTTAATTTCAGCCCACAGATCCAAAGTATGTGATTATATCATATAGAAAGTCTTCAAGTGTGTATTTCAAAAACAGAATACTTCAATTTCTTCAAATTAAAGAAAGTTGCAATTTGTGAAAATGGAATTTCAGACTGAAGAACAGTTCTCTCCAGTGACTTAAAGAATAAAACCAAACAATTCAGAAAACAGTAACCAAAAAAAAAAAGTAAGAATTACCCATCCTCTAAGTGGTCCCCAAGTAGGAACCCGAGTACACAGATCTCTCAGCACCCTGATGACTATGACGCACGATTTCAGACCATTAGCCCTGGCCTAGAATAAGTAATCAAGCAAAGGCATATTCAATAAAAATACCAAACCAATTAATGTGCAGACAAATATTAATTTTTGCAGTGCTACTTTGTCAAGGGTAAATAATATATATTTACATTACAATTTTATAATGTAATAGTAATTACAGTGTACAAAAGCGACATTACTCTTAACACAAAGCAGCAACTATGCATCTACTCATTAAAAAAGTTTCATCTTTGAACATTAAATTCACTTAAGTGCTTCTTTAGCAACTGTATGGTTGACAGATGCTAAGTTCAGCACAACTATCGTCCAATGTTAAAGTACTTTAATATAAAGTTAGATAATTTGTAAACTTTAACTGGCTACATAAAGACAAATATAAGAACAAAATGCAAACCTGGAACCACTTGGCGTGTCGGAGTGACGCCAAGGCAGCAAGGCATTTCTGCCTGTCCAGAACGTCCGGGGTGTCGTTGACTGATAGCGTTTCTATTCGTGGATGGAATAAGAAGACAGGCACAGTTTGACCAAGGGGGTTCTGTCAGGTGGAGAGGGGATGAGGCAGCTTCCTAGAGGGCAGCGGAGGCTCCCAAAAGATCTTGAGCTATACCCTTTACCTGAAAGGATAGCCTGCAGTACACTTCACTTTACTACCCTTAACTGGAACTTCACACTGCAGAGAGGGGGAGATTAATGTAACAGGGAATAGGCTAACTCCTATACTAGGAGGGGAAAGAGGAATTCTACGTAGGAGGGGACAGAAAGCCTATACTGCTTTAACAAAGCTTCAGAAAGTAGAATGTTACAGTGCCTAACAGAAAGGGAAGTTTGAAGTTAACCCTCACTCTACATCCAGAGCAGAGGTAAAGGCTTTTCTAAAGCCAAGGGAACCCCCTCCGCCCACAAGGCTTGACTGCCCTGGCCCCGGCCCGTGACAGAGTGCGTCCTGTTGGTCAAAGGTCCAGCGTCCCTAAAATTGACAAACTAGAAGGCTTGGTAGACGAAGTCAGATATCAGAACCATAGACAATCAATAGAGCACAAAAATATTCTCCAGTCTGTGCTGCAGCAAAACTGAAGATATGTGTTAATAATTTTGAAGTGTCTGAAGACCAGGGTTTTAGATAAGGCTAGTTCGAACACTTGCTATGCATACAAGTTCATGAGTCAAATCGTGTGATGCTTGTGATACAGAACTAATCATTGTAAGAGATTTTTCAAGTGAAGGTATTTTTTGAAGTCTTATTCCAAAGAGTAAGTTTGAATAAGATCATGGATGGCGTCTAACTTTATCCAAAACTCTGCATCACATCCTGGAATTCTGAACTTTAGCTGATAAAACAGCCAAAGAGACCCAACAGTGTACCTATCATTCTTGCTGCAACACAAACCATTTTATATAACATATCCAATTTCATGTACATGCAAAAGTCATTTACAAGAAGCCTTCAATATTTTTTTAAAGTACAAGCTTACATTTGATGTCATTTGTGTGGGCCTTTAACATGGCTAGGTATAAAAAAGATTTAAACAATATTACATATTAGTGTACTAAAGACCCAAGTAAGTAAAGTGAAATACCACTTGAAAGGTGCTACTCAATTTTAGGAGTCTGTTTCTAATTATCCACATCCATGGTTTCTTGAACTATTACAATCTGGAAATTGAATTTGTCTGCATGAAATATTTTTGTCTCAAACAGCTTGGACTACCTAATCTGAAATTGAATAGCACATTTTAACAGTGATTAGCAACAGACAACGTAAGTTTCCAGACTGACTGTTAGCCGTTTTCAGTCCTCCATACCTCCAGCTAACAGTTTTTCCATTTCTTCTCTCACAACAGGAGATGTCAAGTGAATGGTCAGCGTCAATGGAGGCTCCTGTGTGTTCTTAATGATAATTGCAGCTTCGCTCACAGACTGGATTATTTCATATTTATCTTCAGTAATAGTCTACAATATAATAATTTTACCATTTAGAAATTTCCTCTTGGATTTATGCATCTCTTCCCAAGTGCACAGCACTGCCCTTTCCCTTAAGTAGTATCAACAAGCCTTGTACGGATGCTGTAACTTACTTTTCAGTTTAGTTAGTTTATGAAGTGAGATTATACAATCATCATTTGCGGCAAATGACACCCACCTACTTTACAAGGTGGTTCTGTAAAGACTGCACAAAAATATTAACCACATTTTCCCATTCTGTCTTAGTAAGAAGCCTAATAAATATCCCAGTTACCTTCTAGTCCCTGTAATCCATTTGCGCGCGCGCGTGTGTGTGTGTTCACTGTGACAAGCATGCACAATCAAAGGATTTTACTCACAGCAAGCTGTACTCCAAGATTCTCAGCTACTTTGTCCAAGAGACCAGTTGTGGGTTTCTCTTTGCACAGGAGAACTAGCTCAAGATCCAAGTCTCCCTTCAATAGCAGGCCTTTTGCTACAAGCCCAACACGCATCACTCCACGAAGGGTCCTAGTCAGATGCTCGGCGGCCTTCTGATCCCTGTGAAAGATATGTAAATGCAGTTATGGCAGCACAAAAATCAAAGCCTGAAGTGCACTTAAGGGACACAAATAATTAACCAAGCTCACAGGACAAAGCAGTAATGGTTTAGATCCAAAATATGGTTAATATTACTACAG
The DNA here is from genome assembly GCF_020497125.1 of Mauremys mutica. Lineage (NCBI taxonomy): Eukaryota > Metazoa > Chordata > Testudines > Geoemydidae > Mauremys > Mauremys mutica. The sequence goes on from NC_059091.1 coordinate 24,476,566, forward strand.
ACATACAGGAAAAATTACTTGAATTCCATGTTTATTTCCTCTGGCTATGGAATGTTAGAATTAGGGGGGAAAGTGAGAACTAATGTCTTTTCAAGCACTTAAGAGCACATTACTATCAGTCTAGAGAAAAAACACTACTGAAGCACTTGAGAGTCCCTGTAAAACAGCCGACTAGTACCTTACTTACCCTCCTTCTTTGTTTTCTTCTTCAGCTGCTGTTTCCATGGCCTCCGGTTCTGGCTGCTCCCCACTGACTTTTTCCTGTTCATCAATCCAGTCAGATACAGCTTTGAGAGCACGTTCTGTATGGGAGACCATGTTCTGAACTGCCTCCAACTCTTCCTGAGTTGGGTAAACAGCAGAATGTTTTGCCATCACGTGGCGGTCATCATTCACAAAAATACGCATCGGTCGCTGACAAGACAAAATTTGATGCAATTTAATAATAGACTAAGGATAATATTTATTTCTGAAAGCTGGAGATTTCAGAGTCTTACCATTTTTGCTTCCGAATCTTTGCCGAAGCTTTCAAAAAGTACTTATCTAGCTTCTTCCTCCAAGGAACTACACCAATACAGCTTCCTATAATCTAAAAACAACAACAAAAATAATTACCAATGATTTGTAGGTGGACTTGATAAATCATCTGTCTACTTGGTAAGTGTGTATATGTAACTCAAATTTGTTATCAAAGTAATTGGGCGTATAAACTGTGTAGATTAGGACCATAGGAACAGTTTATAGCTGACCAAGTATTCTACCTCTGAAGTCCAATACCCACAGGCATTGATATAGTAGCTGAACAATAACCCAAGTGCGGAATAATGATCAAAATCAAGTTTGCCATACAGATACCATTCTAACATGTATGAATTGCTTACAAAGTTCTTATTTTGAGAGGAAGGATGAAAACATTCCAGAGTTCATCAAGTATATCTATTTAATAAAGGTTTGACAACCATTACCATACAGCCGCTGCACATTAAAGATGTGCAACATGGGAAATAACTACACAGACCTAAATGTATAATGCCAACCCTATGCTATATTTCATTCAAGAGCACAAAAAGAGTGAGATTTCATATTGTCTAAAGACTTAACTACAAGAGTCCAATGGTCTGAGCAAACAAGACTGCCTGATTTCTAATACTAGCTCTTACACTGTACCCACTGTGGCCTTGGGCAAGTGATTTAGCCTCCCTCTGCCTAAAAAGCTCACTCATTTTCTTTACAAGCAAAATCCACTACAAAAGCCCCTCTCTACATTGTAAAGACATGAATTTGTAAGTGCAACTAAGCTAAATCCCCAGTTAATTCAAAACTAGTCTCCACTAGCGAAGTGGAGCATGAAAAACAAAATCACTGCAAACTTTTAACTAACCACTGTAGTTTTATGGGGAAAGGAACAACCTGGTGTCCTAGCAGAAAGGATCCTCTAATGCCTATTCATCCCAGACAGGCCTAAGTGATCACTTGCAATAATCTATTTCCCATACCACCTCCTCATCCTACTGCCTACAAGTAATTGGACAGCCTTTCACTAGGATGGTATATGAGCAAGTATGGTTATGTTGGTTGCCTTAACTTTTGTTTTCCTTGTTTCACTATTTGTGTTATGAGTAGCCTTGGCAGAATTCGAGTTTTTATACTTCTGACGGATAACACTGATGTCTATTTTTAAGCACTCTTTTTGATGTTTATCAAATTAAATTTTCACCAGTTGCACAAATTAAGGGGAGGGTCAAACAATTATTTTATGCCAGCAAACACTGAGATTCAAAAAATTAAAGCTTTATAATGGTTAAAACAAATTGTCAACATCACATGTCAAAATATACAGAGTAAATATCCTTATAACCAACCCTAATGATTCAAACATTTTTCTTACTTTGACTATGTGTAAATTTTAATGTTAACATTTTTCCATCAGTTTGTGTGTGTTCAATGAAAGCCATGTTTACTGATAAAAATCTAATCCTTCCAGGCCCACCTATGAGGAGATACACTTGTGCAAACTAAACTCTAAGATAGCTAATTTTTGTGTAGCAATACAAGTGTTTTGATAATGCCCATAACTGTTGTGCTACAGTCATACAAGAATCTCCATGGGATTATTGATCACCATTCTGAGGTCATCTTTAGAAATGAACAAAAATGCTTTAAAACAGTTTATGCCATAACGGGTTTTAAACTCTGTATCAACTTAAACTTCTACCCCTTTATTTCTTCATTGGATTGATCTTTAATAGTAGAGAGATGGCAGTAAGATTAATCTCCTAAGGATTCATAGCTCCTCTTTGTGAAAGGTGACACCTTTCCAAGAATGTTTTAAGATGTGCAGGTGACTTTTGGCATGGAGCCCAAAATACAATCAAGCACCAAACTGGCTTTATCTTTCTAGTTTTAAACAGCAGTCAGAATGCAGGAAGCTATGAAATAAGAATATGACAAGAACCAACAGTTTCTTGGACTAGAGACAGTAATTCAAAATCAGCTTGAAAATATTTACCTTTAGTAAGTCTCCATGATTTCCCTCTGCAAAACCTTACAAGTCAATTTACCACCCCCAAACTCCTAGTTTTCTAATAACTTCAAGGAACTAGATTACCTGTTAGGTGCTGGCTAAAAACTTCTAAGCATATGGCATCTCCAACATGAAATTCTCCATGATCTCAAAAAGGTGATGCAAAGTTATCAAGCCTCAAAGCTAATGTATACAACTATAATTTCTGTTGTAAACCTTTACAAATGTATTCAAGTGCTGGCAGACCCTTAACTTCAACACCACTACTGGGCTCTGCTTAATTTCAATTCAGATTTTGTCAAACTGCTTAATTTAGTTAGTTTTACTAGATTAAATGCATCCATATTAACCGTCTCTCACATTTTCTACCTATCTCAGACTTACATGGCAATCATGTCTCAATTGTATTTTACAAATCAGAATCAAATACATGTACTCAAATTTCAGCTATATGCAAATGAACATACATCTTCACAAAAAGGGGACTAAGTTTTAAGCTTTATTACATTAAATTACACTGGGATTCATGCAGACAGGTATCTTAGGAGACAGTAAAAACAAAAACACCCTGACGAGTACTATAAAAATACTTAGCACTGACAATATACTCAGGATGCCATATCACTTTTTCAATAGTGATTTACAATTAATCCTGACACATTTTAAATAAATATAAACTATTGTGAGGGGCTAGGAAGAAAAAAATGCTAGCAATGAAGCACTCTGTATTTTACTAAAGCAGTGCTGCCATAACGTTCTTAGCTGTATTATCATAGTGCCTAGGACCCCACTGTGCTAGGTGCTGCACCAATACAGAAGGAAAAGGCAGTCCCCCAACCCCACAAAATAATACGCTATAATGAAGACAAGCCACTATCATTAATCCTGTGTGACAACAAGTGGGGAATTTTCACCATGCAGCCTCTTATGATAGCATATTAAAACAAACAGCTAGGGCTGCAATTCTGCAAATATTTACAAACATGATTAACTTTCCTACTGTGAGCAGTCCCATTAACTTCAATGAGACTACCTGCAATAATAAGGATAAGCATGTGTGTACGTGTTTGCAGGACTGACGTCTAGATGTCTCAGACAATTCCAGAATTCATTCTTATCCTGTAATACAGAGGTGTGCTGGTATTCTGACATATGACAAGATGTGTGACTATGTTAGGAACACATGCAAATCCTAACCTCTCTAATCCCTGTCCGAAGGCCTGAGTTTGGATTCTGAATACTTCTGAAAGTATTTGTACCATTACTCAAAAATGTCCTCAACTGTTAGCCAAATATCTACTTAATTTACTAAAAATCACTGTTAAATTCATTTGTACCTTGAATATTCATTTTGCAAATAAGGGTTGACAGCCAAACATTAATATTTGTTATTGACATCTCTATTGTTCCCTCTCCAAGTGAGATGAGAAATTCTGAATCACGTCAATAAAAAAAAGTAACTGTCACATTCAGAAAATGCTACAGCAGATTAAACTGGTATTTCCTATTTTCTAAGGCTAATATTTTACCTATGCACTTAAGATCACAGAAACTCCTTTTAAATGTGAGAATAAGAGCTACTTATGGCTTCTGCAGCATCACAGGATAAGAACATAACATAAGAAAGGCTGTATCGGGTCAGACCAAAGGTCCATCTAGCCCAGTATCTGTCTACCGACAGTGGCCAATGCCAGGTGCCCCAGAGGGAGTGAATCTAACAGGCAATGATCAAGTGATCTCTCTCCTGCCATCCATCTCCATCCTCTGACAAACAGAGGCTAGGGACACCATTCTTACCCATTCTGGCTAATAGCCATTTATGGACTTAGGATTCAGACCTTGCAGGAAAGGTAACCACAGAATAGATTAAAAACATTAATTCTACGTATGGTGTGTGAACTATCAATAATGCTTCACAAAGTTAACATTCAATAAAACGTGGGGAAAGGACTAAAATAAGGTAACGCACTTCGAAATCACATCATGCTCTTTACTATGCTAAAATTTCCTGCTATCATTTCCACTTCAACCATGATTTAACTAATTATTCCAATGCTATGAAGCACTGAGTTCTTGCATTTCAAAGTAATGGCCCTAACTGGCCCATGTGGGTGAAATGCAAGAGAGTAATTAGAATGCTGAAGATTTAAAATTTTGGTTTTTTTATAAAAATACCCCATCTATACTGTGATATCTTAGATTGATGAGGAAAAAAATAAGTTTCTATTTCTCCATTTATACAGTTCATTTGTTTTAACTTCCTCGATTTGAATAAGACTGAGCAGTCCATTTGATTTTTGTTTACAGCCAGTTACACTTTCAAGTTCTTATTCAGTAACAGGACAGGACACTAATGTTTGAGTTGTTCAAATCTTGGTCCCCGAATAGACTGTTTGTGGGAAGATTTACGAAACCTGGCTCAAATGTAAAGAGATGCAGGATGTTCATGGAAAGCAAAGATTTCCAGGTTTTGCAGATTGGTAATGGCATACCTACTGAGAGTCGTATTTTAAATTGAATTCTGAGTTACACAGAAATCCAGCAGCTCTGAAAACTGATCTGCAGTAGAACAAAGGAGACATTTCAGCTACCAGGGAAGTTGTGGGTGTCCATTTAGAACTGACTGGCCAAACCCATGGAGGATAAATATCGGGGGCGAGGGGCAGAGAGGAGGAGTAGCTATACCGTGGCTCCCGGGGGGGATGAACTCAACGGGACCCAGCCGGAGGTTTCCCCATCGGGCCTGCGCCCTGGCTGATTCGCCCTCCCCCGAAGCGGTGTTTCATCGCACTGAGCAGCCTCGGGTGCACTGAGCGCGGCTCTCCGCCCAGCTCCCACCGGCGCACTGGGGGGCAGCCGGCCCGGGATGCGGCGCTCCGCCCTATGCAGAGGGAGCGGGCGGCCCCGGGAATCCCGGCCTCGCGCAGCGCGGGGGGGAAGGATCGGGCCCCCCACGCGCGCAGCCGCCGCCATTTGCAAAGGCGGCCACGAGAACAAAGCGGCCCCGAGCAGCGCGTGGAGCCGCGGCCGCCGCGAGACCCCGCACGCGCCATCCAGGCCCAGCCCCCCCCAGCCGGGCAGCGCGCGGGGGGTGAGAGCGAGGTGCGCGCGCAGCACCCCCTCTGCGCCCGCGCGGTACCGCTCCCCCCCCCCCCCGCTTCTACTCCCGGCCCAACCGCCATCCGCCGCCATTTTGTCTCCACAGCACAATGGGGCGAGCGGAGCGGGGGCCCGGGCCGGGCCCGGGGGGGACCAGGCACCCGCTCGCCTTCAGGCCGGGCGGGAAGGGGCCGCCAGGCCTCGGGGTAGGCCCAGCACCGCCCCCCCCGCCCAGCACCGCCCCCCCGTCCTCCGCCTCAGCGCGGGGAGTCCCTCAGGCCGGGGGCGGCCCCTGCTTCGCCCGGCCCCGGCCCCGCTGCCCGGCTCCCCGAGGCCGCACTCACCGGCCGGGCCGTGCCCACCGCCGCCGGCTCCCCACACGGTGCGGTGCGCAGCGCTCTTCGGCTCCGACTGCAGCGAGGGGGGAGGAGCCGGCGGGAGAATGGGGGAGGGGGCCGTCGGGGGGGGGAAAGGGAGGGATCACGTGGGGAGGCCGCCGGGTCCGCTCCCCGCCAATCGGTGCGGGGCGGCGCGGTGACGTCACCTGCGCGCCCGGCTAGGCTCCGCCTTTCTCTGGTCTGCGTCTCCTCGCGGGGCGCCTCGAGCTCAGAACGAGGGGGAGGTGGCTCGGCGCGCGGGAACTGGGGCAGAGACAAGGGGGCGGGGCTAGATGGGGGTACTGTGGGGCGGCAGCCCTGATGGCAAGGGAATGCGAGGGGGGGGGCTGCTCTGAGGGGAAGGGGTGGGGGGGTTTCTCGTGAGGAGAAGGGGGGCAGGACACAGCTGCTCTGAGGGGAAAGGTGGGGGGGCTGCTGCTCTGAGGGGGAGGGGTGTCGGGGGGAGCTGCTCTGAGGGGTGGGGGGCTGCTGCTCTGAGGGGGAGGGGTTGTTTGGGGGCAGTGTGGGGCAGATACCCTGAGGGGAAAGGGGTGGGGGGGTTGTTGTGAGGAGAAGGGGGGCAGGACACAGCTGCTCTGAGGGGAAACGGGGGGGGGCTGCTGCTCTGAGGGGGAGGGGTTTGGGGGCAGTGTGGGGCAGATGCCCTGAGGGGAAAGGGGTGGGGGGGGCAGCTACCCTGAGGGTATTACAGCCCTCAAGAGACTAACCTGTGATGTGCCACAGGAAGAGAATAGGAGGAGGGAGTGAGGTGTCCCAGTGCCTAAAGCCCTTGCTGTGGTAGGAAACTGATTAATTGAGATATACCCAGATGATCCTGGCAAGGAGTCCACACCCCAAGCCACAGAGGACCGCAAAAAACCCCAAAGGTCACTGCCAACCTGACCTGGGGGAAAATTCTTCTGAAATCTGCATATAGCACTCAGTCAGACTCTGAGCATGATGTGAACAAGAACCAGCCAACTGTAGCCATCACTGATGTTTCTGAGGAAGGAAACAAACAAAATACAAATACAGAATAGATGGGGGTGTTGGGGAATCTCTTCCTGACCCCTGCAGGTGACTGCCTGAAGCATGAGCTGTGAGCAGAAAGGATTGTGGGGAGCCTTGCAGCAGCCGTCCATCCTGTCATGAAAGGAGCAGGGGAAGAATCACTGGGTGGCTGCTCACCTCACACCTTTTATGAGGTGGGGTATGGAAGGGCTCAGATCTTCTCATTCCCTGCATTTGTGTGCACGCATGTGTGAGGCTCTTACCCTCAGCACAATGCAGAAGGCTCACCTGCCCTCTTTGAGCCTGGATGACTATTTCCAAGCTAGAAATATGGAAACACTTGCCAATTTCTCCAATGCTCGCTCTCCTCCCTGTCTTGTTACTGTTCTCCATCCTTCAGGGTGGAGGCTTGGGCAGGAGGGGAGAAGTGGTAGCATCCTTCTCCAGCGCTGCCCACAGATGGGGGCCCACCCGTGAACAAATGGAGTCTGTGAGTGCTCTTTGTCTCAGACTTGAAGGTGGTCAGGAGACCAGTTCTGCACTGCTTACTCAGTCCATCAGAGTTATGTGAGGATTGCAGGATCAAGTCCCTGCTTTGCTAGTCTCATGAACTTGCCAAACAAGCCATTTCAAGTCAGCGTCGAAGCAAGAGCCAATATTATGCTTGGGTGCATTGTGGCTTTTAAAATTCTGTACATTTCACTTGGAGCAGGTTTCAGACGGTTGGCAAGTTGATAATTCACATAAATAACAACAGTGCATCCCTTGCTAAAGCAAACTTTGGATGCATGGTTCCATAGATATTACTCTCTGAAGAATTCAGTTTATTTATAGGGTAACCAGACAGCAAATGTGAAAAATCGGGATGGGGGGGGGGGGAATAGGAGCCTATATAAGAAAAAGACCCAAAAATCGGGACTGTCCCTATAAAATCGGGACATCTGGTCACCCTAGTTTATTTGAGAGCCTGTGACACTGAAGTAGCTGCATAGCCATTTCGAATAACTTACATTTGTGTTACTTGCTAGTTGTAGAGTGCAGACACAGCACCTGCACATTATTATCCTGGCTGGTCTGCGTGCACTTATGATTTACTTCATGCATTGTATTGTTTAGATGCAGTCAACAAAACAGGATCCTGCTATCTAGTGTTGCTGAGAACTCTTCCGTGTAAGGAAGAGGCAGAAAATGTTTGATTTTGGATGGATGGGTGAACCACTGAACAGCCTTTGTTTGGGGAACACAATTGAGAAGAGATCTGAGGTTTTACCAGAGTAGCGCATATAGAGAAGAAGGTAGTAAGTGCCTTTTGGTTACAGTGGTGCTACAGTAGGAGAATTTTTGGTTTGGGTTCTTTGCATTTGCTAAGTCAAAGTATCAAAGTGAAAGGGAGGCTGTAACTGTACAGAAGAAGAAAATGTTGCACCATTTGTGGAAAATATTGTGGAAGTGTCTAGAAATTCACCAAACTTTATTTGTAACTCTTTAGGATGATTTTTGATAAGCAGCTGAGTGACTCAAGTTCCTGGGGATGAGTGCTAATGTCTCCTTAAAATGTCAAGAAACAACAGCCAGTGATGGCCATTAGCAACCTTGGAGTCCCAGTCTTTGATCCAGATTCAGGGTATGTCTACAGTGCAGTCAGAGGTGTGATTGCAGCTCAGGTAGGCATACCTGTACTAGCTTTAACCTAGTTGGCACAACTCAAAGTAATAGCAAAGCTGTAGCATCATGGGCCTCAGTGCAGGCTAGCAACATAATGTAATCAAGATCCCAGGTGGGCTTGTACAGCCCATGCCACTGCATCTTTACTATTTTTAGCCATGCCAGCTAGATAAAGGGTATAATATGTAGACTGCTAGACAGTATTTTTACCACTGTCACCTACCTCAGCAGTCTGGACAGCTCATTGGTAAAGACACACAGAAGCTCATCCACACACGTGCTCCCTGTGCTGCTAGCATCAGGGTTGGACCAATGGTGGAGGAACTCCCTAAAATTACCTGTTTAGATAAGGCCAGGGAGTCTGATTCTCTCTCTACTGTATTTTCTTTGGTCCAGGCCTTTGTCTTGCTGTGTCCTCCCTTTCCCACAGTGAAAATTTGGACATTTGGCAGAATTCAGTCAAACACCCTTCTGCATGTGGTAGAATGTTACTCTGTTATGACAGCAATGCTGATTTGTTCACCTACCTTATCAGAAAGAGGAGAAATGAAAGTAGTGAAGAGATTTCAGTAGACTATTTGTCATGACAGTGTAATCTGGCTAAGGATTAGCCACACAAATCAGAATGATCCACTCAGAGGAAAGCCAAGCTCCAGTCCAAGTAGGCACTTTATTTGTGGTTGGAATGCTGACATCGATATAGTGGAATATCACATATACATTGGAAATATATACATACATCCCCACCCAAGGTTGTTGATTTTCATTTTATTTTGCATAAAAGGCCCCTGTGCATAGAGTGAGCATCTTTGGGAAATCAAAGGAAGGGACAGTTATCACAACAACATAGAGGGGCCAATCCTGCGGTCTTTGTACAGGCAAAATACCATTGCAGGAGCAGCCCTGAAGGATCCAGGGAAGGAAGTGGAACATGAGTGGTTTACAGGGATATAAAGGGGTATTTTAAAGGCAGTCAGGGACAGTTATTCTTAAAGGTAAGATAAGCAGTTATGGCTTTAAGATGCAGCTCAGGTAGGTAGGGAAAAAAGCTTCTAATCACACAGTCAATTGAGTAACAGAAACAGGCTCCCATAAGGAGATAGTGAGAATCACCAAGTCACAGCATAACAATCAATCACTGGAGTTTATTTTGGGGCATTAGCATCCTGCCACACAGTGTGCATGTGTAAATGAACTAGACGGTCTTTCCAGTCTGAGTGATTCAGTGACAACATTCATATTCTGAAAAGCTCCTTAATAAAAGATATGTCCCTTTGCTGCAGAAGGCAGGACCCCTCCAATGTTTATCTACTTCACCGGGATGAATAAAGAAGCATGTTCATTATAGTATAGTGTAGGTGTAGTTGTCGTCTTTAAAAAGGGGGAAGAGGCTACATTACAATTGTATCACGACTATGAAGGCAGAGAGAGGGCTGCTGTCTGTTATTCAATCTGATTTCCATTAGAGAATTTAACTAGGACTTCCTCCCCATCCTGTTCCTTACATTCCATCGTTTCTTAGACCACAACTGAGTCTGCAGAATACATCCTAAGCCAAAGCAATGGTTTCTGCTGGAACTATGCTTCCTTCTGTATGCCTGAAAATACAAATCTTTCTATAATGACTTAAAATGAGCCACCTTATGAGAAAAATATCCTAAGAACAGAAAGACCCTGAAATCCCTTTTGGTGTTGGTCCTCCTGGGCACCTGCTATTTTAGAACTTTATTTCTACAGCAACCAAGATGATTCTATTAGAAAAATAATTAGCAGTTGAGCTGGAGAAAGCAGCAGCAGAAATAGGCCACCCACAGAGCCCGTCCTCAGGCAAATATCCCTAGCAGTAAAAACAAAACAAAAGACTGTGGAAGAGATGAAAAAGAGCAATAGACGAGCAGAATAATCTTGCACAAAACATTTTACAAACATTTTCCATTGGATGCCAGTAAATCAAATCTCTAGTTTAGTTTTGATAACCACTCCTCTTCCCTTACCTAGGTGACCATCCATCCTGTGCTTTTGAACAGCCAGTATCTGGTGCTTACTGTCCCACAGCCCATCTCCGGTAAGCAGCATTTGATCAGATAGTCTGTTTTTAGGTAAAAATCACGCAAAGGATCATGCGCTGTAAGTCTAGGATTTTGTGCCATGAATAAAACATTGGGGATGAAGGAGAAAAGCTGTTTTTTAAGGAGCAATTGCCTTTTATTTCCTAGAAATGCAGTTGGTCACCCTACCTTTATGATTAGTTAAAAAAAAGTGACACTGAATATATGATGCCTAACAGGACATACGAAGTTCACACAGGGTTATATTTTAAAATGGGAAGGGGATTCTAAAGGAGTCACCAGGAGTTTATGTAAGGGTAGAGTGAGAAATCCTCTAATGTAGCTTCTGTGGATGTTTTTGGTCTATATAGCCCCATTGAAGGGTAGGAGACAGGTAGATGATGCCAGGTTTGGAGACTTGACTCCACAGCACACAAATTATCTATGTAACAGGCTGTAGTTGTTTCAAAGAGGTGAAATTTAGTCAATGAGTCATTGACAGGAGCAACTCCTGCTTACCATGCTCAGGTGGCCTTCCCCCCCCCCCCCCCCCAGTTCTGTATAGGTTCTTGTACTGCACCTGTGGCATCTGAGCACCTTCCAGTAGTGAGTTAAGTGACAGAACAAATCACGTGACAGATATTACTTATTTCTCTCATCCTTTCTGCAGAGGGAGAACAGTGTATGCAGTACAGTGTTTTGCTAGGGTTTGTTTTGGGGCTGCTTTGGTCAGTGATCTGGCAAGTCTTAGTCACATTTTCTTATAACAGTGTTGAAGAGTAATTTGTACTATCTACACTAGCAGAGCTTTTCTCACACCAGTTCAAGGGGACTGGTTACCCCCTGCTATTGTCAGCAACAGATCAGCTTCCTAATGTAGATGCTGCTTCTGAGACCCAGCGGTCCAAAGGACAGTTCTAGGAATAAGGGACTCCAAAGTTCTGATACCAACTCCCGGTGGAAGCTTTGGGCAAGGTCAGAGCACATCTCTTCCACAGTTTCCCAATGGTAAAGTGGGGATAATACCTGCCTAACAGGACTGTGGGAGGATTAATGCGTTTGACAAGTGCTTTGAACTTGTAAAGTTCTAAGTATTAAATCAATAGCAACTTGACAACAGCATGTGAGTCTTTTCCATTGCAGAGTGCCTTAGAAGAGTAGCTAGAGCTGCCTCAAAACTCAACAATTTGGTCATTTTTATTGGCTTATTTAAAACTAAAGCAAAATGTCCAAGGTAACTGGTTTGCATTATAAACTACCAACCTTTCAAATGTGCAAAGCTGATCATCCACTGGAGAGAAAGAAAACTTAACAAAAGTTTATTTATATATATATATATCTCCATTACAAATGTACTTCCAGGAAGTTTCTGGAAAGTGTAGGGGACAATTTCCTTGTGCAAGTGCTGGAGGAACCAACTAGGGGAAAAGCTCTTCTTGACCTGTTGCTCACAAACAGGGAAGAAATAGTAGAGGAAGCAATAGTGGATGGGAACCTGGGAGGCAGTGACCATGAGATGGTCGAGTTCAGGATCCTGACACAAGGAAGAAAGGAGAGCAGTAGAACGGAGACCCTGGACTTCAGAAAAGCAGACTTCGACTCCCTCAGGGAACTGATGGGCAAGGTCCCCTGGGATAATAACATGACGGGGAAAGGAGTCGAGGCGGCTGTATTTTAAAGAAACCTTATTGAGGTTGCAGGAACAAACCATTCCGATGTGTAGGAAGAAAAGTAAATATGGCAGGCGACCAGCTTGGCTCAACAGTGAAATCCTTGCTCGTCTTAAACACAAAAAAAAAGCTTACAAGAAGTGGAAGATTGGACAAATAACCAGGGAGGAGTATAAAAGTATTGCTCAGGCATGCAGGAGTGAAATTAGGAAGGCCAAATCACACTTGGAGTTGCAGCTAGCGGGAGATGTTAGGAGTAACAAGAAGGGTTTCTTCAGATATGTTAGCAACAAGAAGAAAGTCAAGGAAAGTGTGGGCCCCTTGCTGAATGAGGGAGGGAACCTAGTGACAGAGGATGTGGCGAAAGCTAGTGTACTCAATGCTTTTTTTGCCTCTGTCTTCACAGACAAGGTCAGCTCCCAGACAGCTGCACTCTGCAGCACGGTATGGGGAGGAGGTGACCAGCTCTCTGTGGGGAAAGAAGTAGTTCGGGACTATTTAGAAAAGCTGGACGAGCACAAGTCCATGGGGCCGGATGCGCTGCATCCGAGGGTGTTAAAGGAGTTGGCCGATGAGATTGCAGAGCCATTGGCCATTATCTTTGAAAAATCATGGCGATCGGGGGAGGTCCCGGATGACTGGAAAAAGGCTAATGTAGTGCCCATCTTTAAAAAAGGAAAGAAGGAAGATCCAGGGAACTACAGACCAGTCAGTCTCACCTCAGTCCCTGGAAAAATCATGGAACAGGTCCTCAAGGAATCAATTCTGAACCACTTAAAGGAGGGGAAAGTGATCAGGAACAATCAGCATGGATTCACCAAGGGCAAGTCATGCCTGACTAACCTAATTGCCTTCTATGATGAGATAACCGGCTCTGTGGATGAGGGGAAAGCAGTGGCTGTGCTATTTCTGGACTTTAGCAAAGCTTTTGATACAGTCTCCCACAGTATTCTTGCCAGCAAGTTAAAGTAGTGTGGGCTGGATGAATGGACAGTAAGGTGGATAGAAAACTGGCTAGATGGTCGGGCTCAACGGGTAGTGATCAATGGTTCCATGTCTAGTTGGCAGCCGGTATCAAGTGGAGTGCCCCAAGGGTCGGTGCTGGGGCCGGTTTTATTCAATATCTTCATTAACGATCTGGAGGATGGTGTGGACTGCACCCTTAGCAAGTTTGCAGATGACACTAAACTGGGAGGAGTGGTTGATACGCTGGAGGGTAGGGATAGGATACAGAGGGACCTAGACAAATTAGAGGATTGGGCCAAAAGAAATATGATGAGGTTCAACAAGGACAAGTGCAGAGTCCTGCACTTAGGACGGAAGAACCCCATGCACTGCTACAGACTAGGGACCGAATGGCTGAGCAGCAGTTCTGCAGAAAAGGACCTAGGGGTTACGGTGGACGAAAAGCTGAATATGAGTCAACAGTGTGCCCTTGTCGCCAAGAAGGCTAATGGCATTTTGGGTTGTATAAGTAGGAGCATTTCCAGCAGATCGAGGGATGTGATCATTCCCCTCTATTCAGCACTGGTGAGGCCTCATCTGGAGTACTGTGTCCAGTTTTGGGCCCCACACTACAAGAAGGATGTGGATAAATTGGAGAGAGTCCAGCGGAGGGCAACAAAAATGATTAGGGGGCTGGAACACATGACTTATGAGGAGAGGCTGAGGGAACTGGGATTGTTTAGCCTGCAGAAGAGAAGAATGAGGGGGGATTTGATAGTTGCTTTCAACTACCTGAAAGGGGGTTCCAAAGAGGATGGATCTAGACTGTTCTCAGTGGTAGAAGATGACAGAACAAGGAGTAATGGTCTCAAGTTGCAGAGGGGGAGGTTTAGGTTGGATATTAGGAAAAACTTTTTCACTAGTAGGATGGTGAAGCACTGGAATGGGTTACCTAGGGAAGTGGTGGAATCTCCTTCCTTAGACATTTTTAAGGTCAGGCTTGACAAAGCCCTGGCTGGGATGATTTAGTTGGGTTTGGTCCTGCTTTGAGCAGGGGGTTGGACTAGATACCTCCTGAGGTCCCTTCCAACCCTGAGATTCTATGATTCTATGAGATCATCTATGCTATGCTTCAGTCTGGTGTGACTTTATGGCTAAGGGGCTATACCAGTATCTAAGATCTCTGTTGAACAGAAGAAGCAGTATTGACCAATAACAGTACTGGAGCTCATGGGTACAACTAATAAAAACAAAATGTACAAAACCAAAAAACCCTTTAATATTTTAGATATAAAACAATTCTCATATCTTACAAAAAATACTACAGGATCAAAAGGTTACTAGAAATAGGTATAAAAAAGTAAAATATAACCTTTAGCACAAATTAAATGTTACAATTAACTAGCCAAATTAAAATATTTGAAATAAAGAATTCCTTTTTGTTTAAAAAATAAAGAGAGAGTCCAGATAACCTCACAATGCCTCTTTGCACCTCTGTGCTCCTGCATCATTTAGAAGCTGTAAACCATCCAAATAGCCCCACTGCAATTTGTTTAAGCAGATTACAAATAATAAATGAAGTCATGAGGTTGGCCACCTTTCCTATCCCCAAGAAGGCCCCATCTAAACTAGTGAAAACAGAACCTGTAATTTACAGCTAGCAGTAGCAACGGTGGATGCCCTAGTGCGGCCCGAGACCTGTCCTTTTTCCCCACCATCTTGGCCAGCCCTGCTCACTGGTAAAAAAAAACAAACGGAGTCCTGTCTACTCTGCGGTACATTACCAGTTTTGCCAACATTGGACACAGTCAGAGATGACGACCATTTAAAGGAAACTACAGTGATTCTTAACATGCCTGATAACTTAATTTGCAACACTGGGCTTTGTGGCATTCCGGTCTCACTTTTTCTCTCACACACATTGCTGGTGTTTCTCTAGGTGGAAGCTTCCCTTGGACTGGAACTTCCCAGCAGGCGCACCCATCAGATGGTAGAGTTCACAGAATACAGTGGCTTTCAAAACTGTGAGGCAAGTTTGTTTGTTTGACCCTTTGGTTTCTTTTACCACAGTTAACAATACTTTTACATTAGCCAACTCTTTTTTATATATACACATATATATAAAGCAACAGTAAGCATCCTTTCTTTCCCATGCATTCAAATGGGTTTTTGCATATAATGCTGGATTTTTCCAATAAACCAAACAAGTTAAAGGTACAGAAGCAGCACACTCCTGGGCTGTCAATCTCACTAGAGACAAAACAAATACATAGAGTTTTCATCAGTAATACTAATGACTATCCAGACATGCACGCTCCCTACCAAGTGCTTCTCTGAGTATTTTGCATTTCCTCTGCTGTTCAAGTTCTACAGCTTGATTAACACTGCAGATTTCTCTTCTGTCCCTGCCATCGTCCATGAAGACGAGGCATTAATGGGTGCATTCCTCAATCAGTTCAGGTACTTAATGTGTCCAGCATGGTAGTATCTGAGTGCAGTCAAGTAGGTTAGTGATGTTCTAGCAAGTTAATGGAGGAGGTAATCATATAGTTTTACTGGTGTGACAGATTTAGTAGTTTTATTTTAAAATTCATTTGGTGTCTGTGAATCTGTGATTGGTGCTGGCTTCACACCTGTAGACTGAATTCAGTCTCTAGAATAGATGGAGATGGACAAAGGCAGGGCAAGTTAACCTTTCATCAGTGGGCCTCAGCTGTAAACTGACCAATTCACTTCTTCATCTCTCTCCTGAGACCAACAAAGTCCCAGTAGCGTTGGGTTCTGCAGTACTGAATACCTGTCTACTAGGGCAGTGGGCTCAGTTTTTAGTTAGCATTGCCTAACAATCTTACATAGAACTATTGACACTAATCCCTTCTCTCGATCTGAGGAAGGAAAATCCAGCAAAATGCTCTCCAGAAACAATTTCCACTGCTCTGGCCAAGCTTGTGGCCAATGCAGAGGCTGACAGCCAAAGCCGTCCATGGTAATTTGAGTAAAGGATACTGCAGTTCACAATGTACTAACAAGGTTTGAATATTGGACTAAGAGCACTTAATGCTGTATGTTATCCATGCAGCGTTGCTCCTGAAATGGAAACTGGGAAGGGACAAATAGAAGTGAAGAGAGCAGTGAGGAAAGAGGAGGCTGCTATGCATCCAAGTGACCTTTGTTTGTCTTGTTCAGAAGTTTTTTCAGGTCAGACGACATGAAGTAAGGCTTTTCAGATGAACCATCATTACGTTCCAGGTCTTCCACTGCAGGAGGGAGGGGGGGGTTAAAATTCAGAGCTTAAGTACTGCAGGGTTGTAAACACCTCAGACTAGAACCAGTTACTGGGCTTGCCAAGCCCCGTAGGAATAAATTTGTTTTCAGTGCCATTTAAACAGCAGGTGCTCTCACATCTGCATGCCCAAACTTTTCATGATTCAGACTGAGTTGAATGCTGGGGAAAGTTGCTGTGGTCCCTGTGATGGAAGGTGCAGTTAAGAAGTCTAGAGACAGACAAGTGCTAAAAGAACAGATGTAATACTCATCCGTTAAATACCTAGTTGAGATGTGGATGCCCTTCTGCTTCTCACAGGCAGTGCATGTATGTGTATTCTGTCTTTCTTCTAAAACCCTTGATATATGCAGCTTCCAAATGTAAAAGTCACAATTACACTTGTACCACTCCCATTTTAAAGACAGAGTATTGGACTCCTGAAGGGAGGCTGTTTATCAACATCTATTTGGAAGGAGCAGGGGGTCTAAAGTGTGAGGTTACAAATCAGCTAAGACAGTGGCTCCTCCTATATGAACAGAACAGGTTCCTCAATACTACCATTGCCTGGAAATACAGAGATTACCATTACTTCGGGATAGTGTGGCAAGACAGTGCTCATTCATTGTTCTTCAGTATAGCGTAACTGCTCATGACTTGATTGTAAAGCAAGTCACTTGTTATTTGTTTGGCACAGTTCACCTAGTGTACAACACCCTTGTCAACATACAGTACATAGATAATATGCATCCGACGAAGTGGGTATTCACCCACGAAAGCTCATGCTCCAAAACGCCTGTTAGTCTATAAGGTGCCACAGGACTCTCTGCTGCTTTTACCTACATAATAATTAGGCATGTCCCTGGCACAGAATATATTGTTCAGACGCTAGCCGTTCAAAGCAGAGCAGCAGCTCCAGCAAAAGCCATAGGAGACTAACAGCCAAAAATCACAGAGACCATCAGCTTCATAGCTTAGTGAAACAGTCCTGGAATATTTTGAGGTTGATGGCATAGTGATGAGGGCACGAGCATCAAAACCCAGCAACTTTTTCCTAAAAGGATAAGACTCAAAATATGGGAACCTTGTTTGGATGGGAATTTGTAATGCAAGATTTGGCAATGTTTGCAGAATTGAGTCCTCAAGGAAGAGACCCTTCCTAAATCAATCAATCAAAATAAGACAACAAACCCCACACAACATCCTTCTGGTCCTTGATATAGTAAGGAGAAAATAAGGAAGATCCATCGGGTGTTTGCGGGCATATGTTTTAGATGCCGAAAACTTTAAAAACTGGCCATCCGTCAAATCTCTCTAGATTCAGTTGTACTATTTCTGTCCACCATCATGCTGCAACACCTTCCAAATGTAATATCTGCCATTTTCTCTTGCTCTTCCAGTCATTAACACTGGGTACATAATCACAGATTCTTGTGGCATCTAGACTTGATGGATGGTCTAGTGGCTAAAGGGAAATCATAGTAGCTATTTAAGGAGTCCCTTTCTGTTCTGTGTAGCTCAGCTTCAGTTATTTTCTACCCAACTGTCCTGACTGTGCTGGGCTGTGAGCTAAGAAGGTGCCAGGATCTTATTTGAAACACCTGGAGGCTATAACCCTGGAAAGCTGCTTTACCCCCTCCATCTATCTTTCTCATGGAAAAATGGGACAAACATCATCTGAACTACCTCAGGAATGAGCAGAGTTCTGTAAGTCGGTTACCACAAAGATCCGCCATCTTCCATTTAGTTACTAGTTAAGCGAGTAGCCAACCAGGAAGTGGGAGACAGACTGAAAGAATTCTATACAAGTCAAGCTGTACATACGAGTGAAAAGATCAATTAGATTTTTCGACTTTAAAAAAATTATATTAAAAAAAATTCCTGCCAACTTGTTCATTCCCCAAAAATAACCTCTCTGAAGAGTCAGTGTGAGAAAACAGCAACTACAAGTTTCCTACTTTAAACAGAGAGAATTCCATTTTGGGACACAAAGGTTTCCAGGACCCTCATGGACACAACAACAGATTTGAAAGTGAAGCATATGCCACCTAGTAAAGAAAACTTCAGATCTGCCAGCTCCACTTTGCATAGAAATAGTAGTGAGAAAAGTGGTTAATTTCTCTTTGCAGCTAGCTTGGGGCTGAGCAATAAAGAGGAAAATATAGTTGCATCCAGAACAGATTGACATACGGGCAGCTGTAAACCTCTTGATCATTCTACAAATTAGCATCTCACCAACTGTAAAGAGAAATGGCTCCCCCACAAATAGAGCATAGAACAGGACAGAGCAAAAATCAGTCAACTTTTAAGGGACATTCCAGAAGTAGCTATAATGCCCCTTTCATTATGGGCAATTGAGAGTAGAGGAGGATGCAAGGTAATTTTTTTAATGAGTGAGATATACGCTATCCTGGGTCTCTATAAACCCAACTTTGGCTTCTGTGGAGGCAGAGTCTTGTTGCTTAGGTAACATTTTGCTAACCTATCATGCATCAATGGACAGGTGGGACTCGAGCTTCATTCTAGGAGATGATTATGTCAAACGCACAAGAGTCCCAATTACAGTTCCACCCATTTTGGTACAAGAATATTAGTTGGGGGAAGGAACATGGATTTGATACAGCATTCACCCACTTGCACTGTCCTTCCAAAATCAACACCCCCGTCTACCCTCAAGAATTCCAAAGACAAGCAGCTGAAAATCATGCACCACCAGGGTGGAGCCTTGGAAGAATGCCACACAATTACAGATTGGCTGGGTGAGCACAAGTCTTCTACAAGACACCCACATGTGCTAGCCCTCCCTGCTCAGAGAGCCGAGCTATCAGCACTTTTGGATGATTCTAGGCTCCCCTTCAGCAGGATTTCACTCAGCTCTGGGGACATGTAGTAAGGTCGCTCAGGAGATCCATCATTCCTCTCCAGGTCTTCACCTTTTCGCAACCCCAGGAAGATGAAGGAAGTGGCCACGGAAAGGAGGAGTGGGAAGCAGTGGAGGAGCAAGGAGAGCAGCATAGCAAAAACAAGAGAGAAGAACAACAGAGGGAGGGAAAAAACTGAAGTTAGTTGCAATTAGATTCCACCACCAAGATCAAAGCACCAAGAAATTTAGAGAGACTAAAACAGATTACAGAGAGTCTAATTTTAGGCTACACATTTCTACTGCTACCAAGCATGGCGTACAGGAGCTGCTTGTTAGAGTGGTGATGGGAGTGGTGAACAGGGAGAGGCAGAAGAGAACGTCACAGTTTTAGAAATGATAGAAGGAGTTAGCTTTCAGGGGTTCTTCCATCATCTCATTTTATTCAGGGTTTTAAATCACTGATGCCGAGTTGGTGCATGCGCATTTTTGTACGCAGCTCTTCGGGGGAGATTTTGAAGACTTGTACTTCTAAATCCTTTGGCATTTTGAAAGATTTGCCCAAGTGCTCTAAGCCCTGGGCTCATCCTTCCCATTGCAGCCCATGCACAAGAGGCAGCGTTTGAGATTAATGGAGCTGTGATGCAGAAAACAGAGGAAAGCTGGAGGTTTGCGAGGGCCCATAACAGCCTTTAATAGCAATGAGAAGTATGGGGAAGCCCTAGACTAAGGAAAAAAGTATGACACCTCAATTCTTGGGAACAGGGAGGATGGAGATTGGAGTGTCCTTTTGTGGTGTGCTGCTCTCTTTTATAATTTAATTTAATAATGGAGATATACCCATCTCCTAGAACTGGAAGGGACCTTGAAGGGTCATTGAGTCCAGCCCCCTGCCTTCACTAGCAGGACCAAGTACTGATTTTGCCCCAGATCCCTAAGTGGCCCCCTTAAGGACTGAACTCGCAACCCTGGGTTTAGCAGGCCAATGCTCAAACCACTGAGCTATCCCTCCCCCCCTAAGCAAAAGCCATGTCGGTGGAAGTAGTTCAGTAGAGCAGAAGCAAACTATGAAGTGACAAGTAGTCAAAGAAAGGTTGCATGAGCCAAACACAACAGAACAGTTCCACAGGCCAGCCCTCTGGGGTGACAGAGGTGTAGCCACAAAGTAGTACAAAGTAATATTCAACTGAGCACCAAAACCCAAGCGGCCCAGTTACTTACAGAAGCAAAGGAAGAGGGTGTCCACACACATGGCATAGACGCTGAAGAATCCATGTGCAATGAGATAGGAGCCCACGATCACCGTCTGTAAGAGAAACCGGATTGTCACCTCAATGCTGAACCCAATTATTTTGGGGCAGTTCTCTGCCCTGTGTTAGGAGGTCAGACTAGATGATCACAATGATCCCTTCTGGTCTTGAAATCTATAACCTGATACCAGTATGGAGAGCAAGATGCTGCAGAAGGTCCCTTGAAAGAGAGAAAAGACCTGCTGAACTCCATTCACGGTTCCCCCTTCCGTTTCCATAGGAAAAGAGAAATGGCCCTGCCCAACCTGATTCAGGCACATGGAGGCACAGTAGCACCAGTGAATGGAAGCTGGCCAGGCTTGGCTCAGTGCAGCTGCCTGGATGTGCCTATAGGGAGATGTGCTTCTGCATTAATTGGCTGACTCCGCAGAGAAGCCAAGGTTTGAATGGGAAACTGAGAATGAGCTCTCCTTCCTTTACAAAGAGGGACTCCTTGAGGACAGTGAGTAGGGGAAGCTTTCTCTGCTCAAGCTGCATATGTTCTGGAGAAGGGCTAACGTCCCTAAATTCATTGTAAGGCAAGTAAGATACCCACCAGGATAGGGACCCAATAGTAATTGAGAGTAGGTGCACTGTCCTGAACCACATCTATCCGCTGGGAGAAGAAGAAAAAGGCGAGGATTCCTAGAGAGGAGAAAATCATAAGAGATGTTTGTGAGATGCACTAGCGACAAGCAAGAAAGGGCAGCATTATGGGGGGCTGACGAGGGAGGAGGAAGGTGAATTTAGAGATCTAGTAGGGGGATTATGGAAAGGAAGTTGGTTCCTGGAATGGCTGGGGAGATTTGCAAGGGGTTGAGAAGATGCAAGGACATGCAGCTTTCGCCAGTCTCTCTACAACAACAGGGTTCAGGGGGAGGGGCTTAACCGAAGTAAGCCCTGGCAGAGGACTGAGATCCCAAACTTACCAACACTTCCCACGATGAGGAGTTTACCAAGGAAGAGCAGAAAATCTGTGACTTTATCTAAAACAGCCACCCTGAAAACAGAGAGAAGTGCATGTCTTTCCGTACCCTCCAGGAAGGGGGGGGGGGGGAGTGCATCCAAGCTCCTCTGTGGTAAAGACAACCCAGGATAGGAGTTGCTAAGGGGCTAAAGACACAATGGTTTGTGCAAACCTAGAGCCAATATGCATTTCCCACCTGATATCTGGCAGATACACAGACCTTGGATATCCACAGTGAGAGTCAGTTGTTCACACAGGCCTCTGAAATGGTTTCAGATACAAAAGCCACCTTTACATATCCCCAGAGAGGCTACTTCCAAGTGAGACTAGAATATCTCCCTGTCCTCTTACCTCTAGCTGCTGCCTCTTATTCTCTATTCCCAACATACCTTCTTCCACAGGTCACCCATCTATTAATGGTCACCTGTCTATGCGTGGCAAGGCATCCCAAGCTGCTTTCATGGATTTGTCACGTCATGCCCTCAGTCAGCTACCCTGGCCAAGCCTGGTAAATAGTAGCCCTGGGGAAGAGGAGCCATTTCCTTGTTGGGTAGTCTTGGAGGAGGGAGGATTCCACCAGTTTCCAGGTTCTTACCTGATAATGTTCCTCATGAGCAGGAAGAATGCATTCTTGGCTGAAGTGCAGAAGTTGGTGCCATAGATGGCAATCTGGGACGGATCACAAAGGAGGACACAGAGAGGAAATGGGGTTACTCAGTAGCAGTCATGGTCTCTTCCAGAAGATTTTGCCCTGAAGCCTAAAGATTGTCACCAAACTGTCGCAGTACAGATTAGTCAGTCAGAGCCGCATTAGGGTAAAGAAACCCCCCTGCCCTTTCACCACACTGCCAGGGCAGAATGTGCCAAGCGGCCATTCTGTCTGAAGCCTGTGCCATCTGTCACTAGTACACAGGGCAGATCTGACCTCCTGATCTTGTGGACACTGCTGGATGTTGGGTCACTAACATAAGACAGCCAATGCCTCTTAAGACCTAAATGAGATCTTCATGGAGCTCGGGGAAGCCAACCATTGATGGGGTGGGAAGGAGTGTTCAGAAGCAGTCCCTTTTGGAGAATCTCAAAATGTACTGTGACCTTCCTCATTCACTGGATATTTGGTGGCATTCTTAAACTGGGGTCCTCACCATGATGTATGCATTCCTGTTCAGGAACTTGATAAATTTTTCCAGGCACCAGAAGCAGCATTTGAGACAGGTCAGCAGGAACTTGGCAAACTTATTCTCAGCAGCTAAAAGCACAAGAGACACAGTGGAAAGAGTGTGGAGCAGAAGAGAAAGTTGTTCTTTGAAACAGCAATTCTTCTAATATAAAAAATCTCAGCACCAGACACCTTGCACCCTGCAACACACCCCTCCAACCCCCATCCTGTGCACAGTCCCCACCCATATCAGTTCTCCAGCCATCTCTCTTTGCTCCTTTCAGCTTAACCCTATGTCACAGCACCATCACTTTGACAGATGTAACTGGCAGAGATACTTTCAGGAAACATAAACCAATTTTCTTTTTTAGCCATCCACAATCAAAAGTGTCCTCAGAGAAGAAGCAAGCAGCAGTCCCTCACTTCATCCTGGGCATCCCATGTCAGTTTTAGGTTGGGTATTCCAGTTAGCCACAGCCATCACACCAGTGGAAGCACTGGGATTTTAGTATTCTTGTCTGGAGTGAGAGCCCTACCCACTAGACTGTACTACTCCTGTGGACAGAGAGGGTGCTCTGGAGAATCATACCGGGAGGAAGGTCTCACGTGTCGCTCTTGCGCTTTAATTCACAGCTCACATTTCACAGTCACTGAAGTCATTCAGTCAGACCAGGACTGTAACAGGGTGTCAAGTGCAATTCTGCACAGAAGTCCAGAGCCATTCTACTGACTCACTGCCAGTCAGACCAAGTGGGTTAGTGCCTACCCAAGAGGAGTATGTAAGGTCTCTCTGCCCACAAAGGCAGAAAAATCTAGAGAAGAGGGGGTCTGACAGAGAAAGCCTTTAGGAACAGCTAGGCTCAGAAGGAAGCACAGAGCAGTACCTATGTAATCAGATACAAAGGTAAAGGAAAAGGGAACGTTTGAAGTAGGGCAGGAATACCATCTGCTTACACGGACCAAATTATTCTGAGTTGTGACTCGACATGGAGAAACCTTGCTCACCTTGTTTGTCCCCCACCTGCCCTTTCCCAAAAACTGTCCTCAACTGGGTACCTTTCAGCCTGTGATCCAGATACTCCAGAAGGACCCTGATGATCTGGACAATGGCAAGAATCAGAGACCCAAAGGCCAACGAGCCAGTGTGATACCTGCCATGGGGAAGAAGAGGAGAGGACCTCTGTTAGATGCAGCTTCTTGGCATTTTTGCTTTTAAGTTATTTCTCCTGTAGCCAACAAGAAAACCCAAACCTCTCTTTGGAAAAGCTCCAGTGCTCACCTGAGTGCCCGGCCGAAGGAGGAGAAGAGGGGGAAAGCCGGCATGTCATCGGGTTTCTTGAAGGCCCAATAATAGGAAGCAAAGGCTCCGGCTAGCGTGACCTGGCCCAGCGCAATCACAAAGTTGGCCAGCCAGAAGAACATAAAGGCATTATAGATCTGGAAGATGATGAGGTATTTGTGGTAGGCCGTCTCTCCCCCATAGAATGCAAAGAGGCAGCGGGCTTCTGGGCACTGCTTGGTGATGTTGGTCATATTGAATGTCTAGAGAAAATCAGAGACGCTTAGATATTGCAGAGATGAGGACCATACAAGAACCAAGATAGACAGTAGTTCTCGACAACCCAAAAGCCATTTCTGGAGTTTGAGTCCAGGAAATTATTTTTCACTTCCCGTACACCACGTTCAACCCCAGAAGCAGTTGCATTTCAGATGGGTAAAAGAACTTGTCTACACACACTACTCACTGAGCCCCTGGGAGTACTGTGAAGATCTCTGGTGCCTCAACATCACAAGGGCAAGGGGTACAGGCATGAACTAAGCTCAGGGCGCAGAGTCAGGAACTCCCAAGTTCTAATTCTCACTCAGACACAGGACTTCCTTTGCAACCTCAGCCAAGTATGTGCCTCAGTTTCTCCTCTGGAAAATGGGAATATATATTTCCCACTCTCAAGAGGGGCTTGGAGATGGACAGGGTTAAGCATATACAATGGTTAAAGGAGGATTATGAGGGGAGGAGAGCAATCAACAGATATGAAGAGTGTAAATATGAACAAAGGGTGGGGAGGGGAGGTTATAGTTTAGCTAGCCCGAGAGACTGTCACAGCAAATGGAGCCATATGGTACTCCAGGGATGGAGGCTACAGTAGCTGCCAAACTGGCTTTTGCACAATATGTCTGCTCAAGAGACTAATCTTATTAAGCCCAACATGTTCAGTTGTGACTATTCAGAGAGCCCCTCACCTCTGGTATGCAGGTCTGCCCAGCATAATCACATTTAGACGTTTCGTTAAACACCTTGTAGACAGCCTCATTAGAAGTAGATAAGAAACTGGGAAGAAGCAGTTAAGGGGATTCGACTTTCTGAGACTGGACCCAATTCTCTATCTGTCCCATACAGACCAGCTCTTACCATCCTGCTTAACACTTTTTTTTTTTAAATTTGATCATGAGACTGGATACATGTAAGTAAATAATCCCACAACATTTCTAGCCTTCTGAGGGATGTGTGATTTCTGCCCCCACCACACCAGGCTGGAGGTGGAGGTGGAGGAGAGAGGAAGATGGAAGGATACACAGCGGTGCTGGCCCAGTAAGCAATGCAGAGACACACCAGGAAGAAGGTGCACAGAGGAAACACCAGCGACGTCATGATGTGACCAACAGCCCTGCCAGGGAAGAGAGAATCAGTAAAAATAACAAAAACCCTCCCATTGCAAGGGAAATCCAAACAGGTGGAGGAGAAACCATCCAGACAGCAGCTTGCTTTGCATAGCCCCCAAACCTCCTGTCACGGAGTGTGGGGGAGTCAGGCCCTGCACCCCCGGCTCCCTGCCGATTCACCAGGACTCTCAGCCAGCCAGTAAAGCAGAAGGTTTATTTAGACGACAGGAACACAGTCCAACACAGGTCTTGCAGGCACAGATAACCGGATCCCCCCGGTTAGGTCCATCTTGGGGGCCTCCCAGCCCCCCTCGGGGATCAGAGCCCGGTCTCCCTGCCTCCCCTCTCTTCTCCAGCCAACTCCCGTCTGCCCACCCCCCTCCGGCCCCTCCTCTCCCCTCTGCCTCTTTCCCGGGCCAGCAGGTCACCTGACCCCTTTTGTCTCCAACAGCTTTAGATGCACCTTTGCAGGGAGGGGCCGGGCCATCAGTTGCTAGGAGACAGAGTGTCAGGCATTTGCTGCATGGACTTTTGCTGCTAGATACTTAGGAACTGTACCCAGCCCCCAGTGCGAACAGTCCCACTTCGTCACACCTCCCACTACAGGTTTGGAATCGCCACTGCGCAGCCATCTCTTTCATGGGCCAGAGGGGAGATGTGGCTTGTGTGTTAGACCCAGCAAGAGTTGGTCCTCACCACCCCCACCCCCCAAGCGAGCACAGCGCTCCCTGCTATTGCGTGTGGCTGCAGCAGTCCACACGAAGCTCACCTGCTGGCTTCCTTGATGAGCGCAATGGCAATGAGGATCCTCTTGCGGAGGAAGATGAGTAACAGAATGATGATCACCTCTATGATGCACAGGATAATTACTGAAAGAGAGAGGGGAAAACTGGAGTCGTACCATGATCAGAGCTCTGAATGCGTGCGGTTTCTTTGTAGTAGGACCCTACAATGCTGGCCCCTAGATATGAGAGCAGCGCACCTTGAAGAGACTACCTCTTCTTCCACCGAGTCCTAAGGAAACCCACCAACTTTGGGTTGGGGGGTAGCATGATCACTGATACACCTGGGTTTAAACTCTATAGAGGCTATGAGCATAGATATCCTCTGTAGGGGAGGATATTTTTTTCCAAATAATTGACCAGGCAGTTGTGCAACGTCATTGTCCTCAGACATTGGTTTCTGAAGGAGTTCTCCCTTCTCTCCAGTTCCCAGGCATCCAGGTTGCAAGATGGACAAAAACTGGCGGCCTTCTCGGCAGCCTCAGCAGAAAGTCAGAGGACTGAAGGGCCATGGAGGATGAACTCTCTTCCCTTTACATCCCCAGAGGAGCTTAGGAAAAAGACACACGTCCTGCCACTGCCCATGCTGGTGGGCCTGTTATGGAGATTGAGGATTCCTGTCTCCAGGTGCAGTCAGTCCAGCACTGAAATTCACATCCCCCCCCGGGCCAGGCATTTCTGCCTGTCGAATGCTGCAATGAACACAGTCTCCTGATTGGGACATCACATATGGAGATATGTGGTGTGATAGACACAGTTGAGAACAGCAGAGTAGTAGAAGGGAGATATACTGGCCACTGGATAAGCAGGTGTCTGTTCCCTGAGTGACCAGAGCAGGGGCTGCTCCAGGCTAATGAAAACACCTGACTCCAATTAACCTGCTAAGAGTCAGGTGAGGCTGTTAAGCACCT
This sequence comes from Mauremys mutica, assembly GCF_020497125.1. NCBI lineage: Eukaryota > Metazoa > Chordata > Testudines > Geoemydidae > Mauremys > Mauremys mutica. The sequence goes on from NC_059091.1 coordinate 24,503,796, forward strand.
GACTCTAATTAAGGCCCCTCTGATGCTATAAAAGGGCTCACTCCAGTCAGCCCAAATGGAGCCAGAGGAGAGGATGTGCGTGCGAGGAACTGGGAGCAAGAGGCGTGCAAGAAGCTGAGAGTGAGTAGGCATCCTGCTGGAGGACTGAGAAGTACAAGTGTTATCAGATATCAGGAGGAAGGTCCAGTGGTGAGGACAAAGAAGGTGTTGGGAGGAGGCCGTGGGGAAGTAGCCCAGGGAGTTGTAGCTGTTGTGTAACTGTACCCGGAGGCACTCTAGACAGCTGCAGTCCACAGGGCCCTGGGCTGGAACCCGGAGTAGAGGGCAGGCCCAGGTTCCCCCCAAACCTCCCGACTCCTGATCAAACACAGGAGGAATTGACCTGGACTGTGGCTTCTACCAGAGGGGAAGGTCTCTGGGCTGTTTCCTGATCCGCAGGGTGAATCTGTGAGGTGAGCAAATCTGCCAATAAGCGCAGGACCCACCAAGGTAAAGGAGGAACTTTGTCACAGTGGGTTCTTGCTGTGCATCTGCAGAGCCCCCACCTAAGACCCCCATCTCCTATTCTTGCAGGACAGCAGGACCTAAAACCCTCATGATGTCTTACTTTCTAGCCTCTTCCTCCAAGCAAACGAGCACAAGAGATGAGCGTATAGGAGCGCTGGTTGTCCCACAGCCCCTTGTTTGTTTGCATTGTACCAGGTCTAGGAGAGCAGAAGTGAGACTTACTGAAGGCCAACCACGTTTGCCTCAGGTGGAGATAGACACGCAGATCCGTCTGGAATCCCAGGTCCTTCAGGGTAACATCAGAGCCTGCTTCTCCTTTTAGACGGACATATTCCAGGGAACAGTGGATAATTCCTGCAGTGGAGAGCAGAGATTTGACTGCCTTAGAGTGAAACTGTTAGCAGCCTCTGATTAACCTCATGCTCAGAGTATCTGCTACCCAGCGGGAACTATCCTTAAAAGGAGACCATGGGGAGGGTCTGTCAGCTCTCTGGGATGCAAGAATGAGGAGACTTCAGTCAATGCGTATCTACAGGAGCAACTTCTCTCTAACCATTCAGAGGAGCTCCAGGCAAAGAAACAACTGATAACTGGAGAGGGCCTCTGGCCCCAGCCCCATACAAACTAGGGTTAAGTGACAGACCAAAAGATGTCAGCCAGTTTAGTCAGGTCTCCCCACCCAGCAGATGTTCATGTATGTTCCCACCCTGGTCTACACAAAATGTACATGCTGGATATGGTCCAAACTTGCCTCCTTCCTGGAGCTTACTTAATTTTTATTGTTAATGTAAACAAACTTCTGACTAAGGTTGGCTGTTCCTCAGCTTTTCCTTGCAAAACTCCCTATCCCTCTGCCTCAGAGAGGGATATTTCCATCCTCTTTTGTATCCTGGGTTGGAAATAATAGGATCCACCTGCTGGCATAAGTCAGCGGAAATAACTGCATCTTTAGGTAGAAGAGCCCTGCAACCCTACTGCAGTATCACAGTGAAACAGAAGAGACTAGAACACAGACTGAGCGGCTGTGACCTCAGTCACTAAACCAATCTCAGATAGTTCTGCAGGGTGAATGCAAGAAGAGAAACCCTGGAGCCAGCCTCATGTCAGAGACTCTGAGCTCAGCTGCCACTCACCATATCCGAGCACCAAGATCACCAGCACAATCATAACCCAGATCATGATCCCAGCAAGGAAGCGAAGCAGGACAACGAAGATGAAGCTGAACACCATGGCAATCACGAGACCTCTGTGGAGGGGAGAGAGGCAAGTTCATGAGCACAGAACCACCTGCAGAAACGAGCCCACGTCAGAGCTTCCCATTTTCTGTGCCCTGCAGCTTTGTTCCATTAACTGATTTAGTCTCTTGTTTTTTTCCTGTGAACTTCAACAGCAGCAGAAGGGGCTAAGTTGGCAGCCTTGCTGACTGAAGTCCTCTCTCCCCAGAGCAGATGCAACAAACAGCCTCAGAGCAAACTTTCCCCTAAACTGCCTTCTCTGTGTCTCCCATTCCTGGAGGAGGGCGGGGAAAAGAGGTCAGTCCCCAATGCCTGTTCAAATCCTTGGTCTCTAGATGGCGGCTACCAGCAATGGGGGCAGTTAGTCCTGGCAACACGTGTCCTGATAAGAACTGGACCAAGACCCACCAAACTCATTGCACACAAGATGCCCAACTCTCAGAGGTGAATGACTCAGCCACTGCCACATTGGTGGTGGATCAGAATCGGGGGTGGGCGCAGAAACCAACAAAGAAAAACAAACCCTGGATTCCTTTCAGATCCCAAACCAGCCAGTCTCTCTAAACTCCTTTATTTTAACACAGTTCCACTACCACCTTTTTACCATCAGCAGAGTGGAGTGGAACCTGCCCCCGCCCCCACCCCCCCGCCCAGCCTCATTACACAGGGGATAGAAAAACCCTACAGCTTCCATAAGCAGCAGGCTTTGATACGTATTCATTCAAATGCCGCACTGTTCTCAGACAGCACATGTTCTGCCAGACTCTGTACCCATTAAGCACTAGTGGCTCCCTGGCTCTGTTCCCATACAGCTCTGTCTGGAAGGAGGTCGGACATCATGCTTTTTGTATGCATTAGCTCAGCCATTCAGGTCTCTGCTTACATTATTATCCAGTGCCAGGAAACTGTGTAATCTTCAAAGATCTTCATGGCCAGTTGTCTTGCTTCCAGAACCATGTTTGCTTTTCTGGAATTAAGAACAGCAGGGAGTGGGGGGGGGGGGGGGGGGGGGGGGGGGGGGGAAAAGGCATGTCAGTTTCTGATCAACCCTGCACTCTTTATAGGCCAACCAAGGCCCTGTCGGTGCCAGGATAAGAATTGTTCTCACTGAACATCCTCAAAACTACCTCACTGTCTTCCTTCAGACGCCTTTTTAGAGCTCCGCTGTGATGCCTACAAACATTTTGCTAGTGACTCGGTGGTTGTTGTGCTGGTGCTCCCCCAGCTGTCTGTCAGTCTCCACCTCTTTCTGGTCTTTATACTTGGACTGTAAGCTCTTTAGGCCAGGGACCCTCTGTTCTGTGTTTGCACAGAGCCTACCACAGTGGGTTCCTGGTCCAGGACTAGGGCTCTTAGGTGCTACCACAACACAAGTAAATAAGTAGTATTTCACCATCAAATTATTTACCATGATGCCTTCTGGTCATGTTCTAACATGACCAATTTTCCTAGCGAAGACAAGCCCAGAGGCACCCAGGATACCTCGCCTCAGAGATGAGGCTCAGAACTCACTTGGCCCCCTCCACCAGCTCTGTCACACTCCTTCGTTGTCCCAGTCCATCGTCAAAGGTCGTGTCGTTCCCAACCATGATGACCCCTTTCTTGGTGTTGATTGCTGGTAAACACCTGTGCGCCACTGAGGGATGAAGCATAAGAGGCACAGGTGAACTTTGGAGAGCAAAGCAGTCTAATCACCACTTGCCTCATCAGAAAAATCCAGTACCCTCAGGTAAAGGCTAACAGGAAGTGCTTTACACAAGTGTCAATACCACTAACACCATTTTACACATATATGGAAACTGAGGCACAGATTAGGGAAGGAACTCTGCCACAGTTCCACATCAGATCAGCAGCAGAGCTGGGTTTAGAACCTGGCTGGTTCCCTTGCTCTCATCACCATACTGCACTCCCAAACCCAGCAGCTGGTCTGCTCCTGCTCTTATCCAGCAATTTAATGGGGGTTTTGCTCAGTCACTGCCATCTCCAATACCCTGTCCCAGCTGGCTGGATGTGCCACTGGGGGAAGGAACCTGTACCCTTGTATTTGCAGGTCTCTTCCAAGCAACTTGCAAGGGAATGAACTGGAGCAAATCCTAGGTAGGGGGACACAGAGATGGATGTACATTGCCCTCACATGCTGTTGCACCAGAGGCAACAAACCCTGTCTGAACTGAAACACTGGCCATATTCAGTTCCCAGGACCCTTCCCAGCCTCTTTTCCTCTGCTCCCCAGTCAAACTCACAGGGTTTGCTGGGAGTGATCATGGACGGACAGTCTCCATCCTTCAGCACTTTTGGGAGGCTCTAGGAGAGAGAGAGACACAAGTTTAAATGAAATTCTCAGCCTGAAAATTTCTATACCATTCACTCTTCCTCTGGAGAAACATGCAAGCATCAGGTTAACATCAGAGAAAAAAGAGTCTAGAATGGCACCATACTGGGACCAGTTTTGAATAGTTTACTTCTAAAATACATCCCTTTCCTTTAATACAACTCACCTTCTGCGGATTGTCAAATCCTGGGACGCAGAACTGCTTGTAGTACTCAAAGTCTTTGGTTTCTTTCCTGGCATTCAGGTACGTGAGATACTGCTCTGGGCACTTATTCACACAGATCTGAAAGAGTTCAGACATGCACAGTACTTAAGACTGAAAGAACTGAGTGGGGCTATATAAGATCTAAGTATCATTATTAATCAGAGAGGAGCGGATGAGACAGACACCAGGTCACTGCTCCCTCTTGGGTGAGGGGCAGCAGTCTGCTAGCCAGCATCCAGTCTCAGCCTACAGTTCAACGCTTGCCCATCGTGCCATAAAACTCAAAGCAAATCACCAGGAGAAGCCACTCATTTTTGCTCCTGTTCCTGCACCTTTCTCTGTTCAGGCTCTCAGTTGTTGCAATGCCCAGGCACAACCAAGAGAGGGCATCCCGCACCAAGTAGCTCCTCTCTCCCTAAAGACTGAGACACAAACACCGGGAGACGCGTGCTCTACATACCTGGCACAATACCCAGTGCCCACCCAGTTACAGGATTCCCTCATGGCTGACTGGAAAGCAACACCCCTTGCTCCCCGGGCGGTGGTCTGCATGTTATCTGCAAGGACATTTGCTAAGAATAGCCCGTGGGACACTGCAAAGCTCTTATTTAAAACCTTCCAAATGAGAACAAAGCAGGGGTCGCAGCAGCGAGTGGTGTTTGGGAGCGTGAGACGCTGCGGAGAGCTGTGTTACCTGTTTGGTCGGACACTGGAACTCCAGCAACACCAAGGGGCTGGCGCACTTTAGGATGTTGAAGTAAAACAGGAAAGGCTTGTTCCTGCAAACAAGACGACATTTCAGTTTCTGGACTCTCCTGTCCAAGAGGGGACCCAGGAACCTCCCGCACCACCTATTCTACTTCAGGCCTGAAGTGAGACCCTGCGCTGCCTTGCCCATCCGACTGCAGTGGAGAAGTCACACTGTCCTCCCACAGCCAAGACAGCTGAGTGCTTTCGAAACATTTATACTGCTTCCCTTGTCACAGACCAAAGAGCTGGAGCAGGAACCTAAAGTCAAATGCTCTGTCTCACCAGGCTGGAGAACCTAGTTCCAATCCTGCTCTTTTATCTGGCTCCCTGGCAAGTGGTCTAGAGGTTCATCTCTTAGGATGAGAGAATCGCAGCAGTACACGTCCTGGCTGATTAGAACTGGAGCTGCCACTTGGAAAATCATAATGACCCCCACTTGGGTGTGAATAGAGACTAGAAGGCTGTGTTGCTCAGCCCGGGTCCATAGCCTCTACCTGCAGCTCTAGAGGTCTCTGCTGGTTTGATTAGAGCTTTTCTCGCTTTGCCTAGTCTCAGGCAGTGGCAAGTGGAGGGGGCGGGGTGCTCACACAGCCTGAAAAACGGAAGGTAGCACTGAGCAAACAGATAGGATTGTTGGTGTCCCGCTTTATACCTCACAGGAGCTTGGGGTGGGGGGTGGGGAACAGAGGGAAAGGGGCAAATCTCCCCCTTCCTAGCAGCCAGGGGAGGGGAGGGGAGGAGACACAGGTGAATGGAGTTGTAGGGAGCCACGAAATGACGGTTGTAGTATTTTGAGGCTATATTGCTTCTAGAGGTGTTATGGAGCAAAGACAGGACATTACTCAGTGTTCCCATCTAATGGCAAGCCAGCTTTCCTGGCAGTCTTTTAAAGGAAGAGAGATCTCAGACACATACTCATTGGGAGTTCCCAGCTGGCCACAGAACTGCCCACGACTGTCTGTGGGGTAAATCACCTTCCTGGGGTCACCGTGTGTCCATGCTGAGTGGGAGAAAAAAAAGCCACGATTAACCAGGCAACCTTCATTCCCTTCTCCCACCTCACCTGCTGTATCAACCTGCTGAGTCAACCATTGGCCAAGGACCTCCCCCAGTTAGCAAGTGATCTCATATAAACACCCTCCTCCCCAAACAAATCAATGGGGCGGCCTCATCATGGGTAGCCCCACCCAGAGTTCTCCTCTGTGCTGATCTGACATGGCTGTGGATACATGGACCAGTCTCTTCCAGCCTCCCTCTGAAACAGGAGCAGACAGAAAACTGAGGTAGTACATGAAATGACAACCTGCCCCCATGAGTTTTCAGCTGCCGAGGAGCTAAAGGGATTGTCCCAGGGTGGCTGGGCCCTGTGAACAGACCAGGTCTGGCTCCCTTGTGCCAGAGTAGGTGGGCCCAGTCGAGCCCATTAGTAGGTGGGCCAATCGAGCTTGTCAGAGCACAGACAGAGGAGTGACTGGGGCAGGTTGTTCCTGAGCACAGAAACCACAGAGGAGTGGAGCTAACCCTGGGGATGGATCCCTGGAACAAGGGCCCAGGTGCTCAAGGAGGTAACCCTGGTGCTAGCCTTCCAGAAGAAGGGAAGCTGGGTGAAACCAGAAAGCTGCAAGAAGCAGGATTACCAGAAACCCCTTGGAGGAGAGGCCACAAAACACTAGGATAGAGGTGAGCTGAGGAACTGGTTTTGTTGGTTTGGACAATAAACTTTCTTCAGTAATACTGGCCGTGGCAGCATACGCTTGAAAGCTGGGGAGGAGCCCTGCCACGTCACAGTCAGGGATCCTGCCTCGAGGAGCAGGGGCGACTCCACCTGCAAGAGGAGAACCATCCCTCCTACCCAGAAACATCACCTGTTAGTGGCTGGGCACTGGGTGCTGTGCCAAGTACTGCCCTGTGAGCCCCACCCCCCCCAATACATATGTCACAGCACAGCACAGTAAGCATTTAATCACTTGTCAACCTGGTGTTTTTACCCCAATGCCTTTTTAGGGCCTGTCCCCACCAGGATCTGAGCAGAGGTGTTGAGGGTGACAAATGCCACTCGGTTTCCTAAAAAACAGAGAAAGGAAGAGAGGGCCGCATGCTACCTACCTACGATTCCCACAACGACATAGCCAACAGTGGCAATGACGAGGAGGATACAGCAGACGATGTCAGTGCAGCTCCTGACGGAGAGAGGAGAAGTAAGAACAAGATCAGGCACTAGCCCCAGAAAAGCATGGAGACTAGAGCACTCCCTAAGAGCCCCTGCGTCATCCCAGCACCCCCCTGCAGAGACCAATCACATCCACGTTCTAGCTGAGACGTGGCTCCTGCCTCCAAGGTCTCTGCGGCAATCAGCGTTCCCCAGTCACCTATTCATATTATTGCCACTGCAGAGTGTTGGATGAGAACAGGTGAGGAGCACCCCACTCCTATTGCCAGCTGCTGAGAGGCTGCTCTTACCTGTCATGAATGGGACCTTTGAATGATGGGTCATATTTCTGTGGCGTCCCTAAAAAGAAGGTAAGAGGACACTGAGTTAGCCATTCATTTGGAGTAGCATTGGGACAGCAGGGTCAATTTCCCCATCCCTTTCCTCCTACTAGGACCTGTTATGGGGCTACTTCACACTCAGGAGTAGCAGGAACTTGGCAAATATTGGTGTTGGTTAGAGATGACAAATATCCCTTTCATCGGGTGGCAGGGCAGCTGGTAAACTGAAGCCGAGCAAGAGGAAGTGATTTGCCCAAAGGGACACAGCACATCAGTGCAACAGCCAGGAATAGGACACCATTTTCCACAGCTCTAACTACTTGGCAACGTTCCCTCTTTGCCCAGTCTTTGCAGCCACCGGACACAGATTGAGCCAAATCTGGCCCCAGTGGGGTACCCCATGCAGCCCTGCAGCAGTGGGGTACCCCAGAGGGCAGACCATGACCCATTGTATTTACTTTTCAAAATCAGAGTTGTGCACCTCTGCTATGTTATGGTGGGGAAGGTGTGTTGAAGAAGTCTGATTCTAAGTCTAATTGTCTGTTTGTGGCAGTTGAATTTCTTCCCACCAAGAAGAGAAGAACTCAGGAAGCTGTGGGTTAGTAATGAGTTTGGGGCTCTCCTGAGCAGGAGAACTTCAGTTCTATAGACACAGGCAAGAAAGATTCAGAACAGGAAATCACCTCCAACCACCATTTTCTGGGCTGATCCTAGCCATCCCCCAGGAGCACGGGAATTAAGGAAAATGCTAGGTAAATAATCATGCAGCACAGAAGAGCAGCAGAGACACAGCCACCCTCACCTGCCTCTGTCACACACCAAATACCAACACTCCAGGCAGATCTAAAAATACCAGGAATTCATTGCCCAAGGAGCAGTTCATGCCTTACAGCCTGCTCTGTGAGCTTCCAAGGGCTGTACTCTCACCTTTTTATTTTAACACTTCATCAGCTTGAGAACTGCTTTAAGTCACTGGGGCAGGTGGGGAATTTAAAAATAAAGAGACAAATTGCTGGAGCCAAAACACTTAGTAATGCTCCTAGGAAGGAAGGAAATGCTGGCCATCCACCAAGAATGTCAGGTTTTCCCCAGTGCCTTCCATTCAAGGATCTCAAAGCACTTTACAAACAAAACATTTATCACCTGTGCCTCAACCTCCCAGGGAGGCCAGTCAAAATCATAATTCTACAGATGGAGAAAGTGAGGCACAAAATGGAAAAATTAATTCATCAGTCATATGGTGAATCAGCAACAGAACCCAGGCGTCCTATCTCCTTCTCATGAACTCAGCCCACAAAAGCATGCCTCTGTCTCCTGAAAGCTCCTTCCAAGCTTTCCCTACGTCTTGTCTTTTCTTTCTGGAACTGGCACCCCTCGTTTGAGTGCAGTACCAATAACATTGCACAGAGGCAGGAGAGATGCCAGGAAAGTACACCCAAAGCATGGGACACATCGCAGGAGACAGGTTTAAAAATTTTACTAAAGCTAATGCTAAATATATATATATATAATACGTGGGTTGGGAAAAGAGTGTCTGTACATCTGGGTATAGTGCTTAGCGATTATCCACAAATACAAAGTTAGTTTTTAAAAGTCACATGATACATAGAGTACATAGTTAGCAATAACCCAAATTTAGGTGACTAGATTTAACAATACAGTTTAGATATTAGAATTCTACATCCTCATCTTGGCGTCACAGACGGTGCAGATGGAGGAGGCTGGAAGCGGGTTACACCTTTACAACAAAGGCCTGGAGGCTACCCAGAACCAGGGAGGAAAATAATCTACCAAGACATCACTTTTCTTCTGACATCCTAGTGTCCAGGGCTGGAAATAATTCAGTTTCCACACAGCTCCTCAGCCAATTCTTAGAGAATGTTTCCATTCAGCTCCTGGGAATCTTCCAAGAGGGAAAGTCACCAGAAATGTTTTCAGAGCCTCAGAAGAGGTCCGGGGCCCCTCAGTCAGGTTACCCAGAGCCAGCTCCAGACCTAGGATAGCAAGTTCTATCTAACCTAGAAATCCCTTCTCTCTACAGGCTGCAACCACCCTAACCCAGCCAAGCACTCTCTGGCTGGAATTCAATAGCTGGAGCCAGGCTGCTCATTCCATTACCTCCCGCCCTGAGAAGGAGCCAGGCACGGATCCCTCTCTGAGAAGCCTAGGAGCTGCTGAGATTCCCTAAGAGCCAGTGCACAAGGCAGGCATACACAGAGGCTTTGAAAGTGAAACCAAGTGGATTTCCTGGAAAAACAGGATGCAAGACTAGCATACATACGCCAGAAATTCCAGTTACCTAATGTACTTACAGCTGGCACTTGGGGAAGAGACATGAGTGTGCAATGTTCCTTCTCTGTATCTCTCACCCACACAGAGCACCCACCCTGGCTATCTTGCTTGTGGACAGGCAGTAAAGTGATTTTACAAGGCCCCCCGTTTCCGTTATCTACAGAGCAGGATTCTTGGCAGCTTTTGTGAACTGTCTGCGCAAACACTCAGAGCAGCTGCATCCCCACCCCCACCAGGGAGAATTTATGCAGAAGAGTTTATAACAGCAGGTTTGCCGCTCCCACGCCGCACTCAAAAGATGCCCCATTGCCCATTGGCCAGGCTACAGCGATCACCAAGCTCTCAGCAGCACACTTGGCACCCGTGAAATGAAACAGCTCTGGATTTCCCTCTTTCAGGAGGATCACGATTCACTGCTCAGAGCGAGAGCAGCTAGTAGCCCTGCTTGGAACTAACAGCCTCCTTCAGGCCAACTGTGCAGCCCCTCCTGGACACTGTCAGTGCATCTGGCTTCTATTCCAGTCCTGGACTCCCCATGCCCCCAACTCTGCCAACACACCGCAGTTCTGCCCCACCCTGCTCTTCCAGCCCTGGGTCACTCCGGGGCAGCGCTGGCTAACTTTGCTGGAACGTTCACTTCCCTAAAAATACCACACAAGCAACAACGTTGTGGCAATTGCCCCCAAACTAGCCACCCCCCATGGATGTCTTGGACAGCAAGGGGGGGGGGGGGGGAGTTCTCCACCATCTGTGCTGACAGCAGGGGAACTCTGAACCTTTGCAGAAAGGGTGAGGGTCACAGAGGAGAACTGGAGGTCCAGCTTCTTAGCTATCAGAGCCAAGAGACTCCAGGGTTAATTTGTGGCCATGGGAGCCTGAAAGAGGAGGGGCCAGAGCCCAGGGCTATGCACCTAACACAGAGTGACTCCCAACAAGGGAGTGACAACTTGTCCACATACAAGTCATGCTGCTTTAACTACACCATGGAAAGCAGTACAGGCCAGCTAGTGTTTATACTGATTACAAAGGTGCTTTTATAGCTATTCCCCTGCAAGCTCTGTGGTCTAGGGTGCCTCGATACCAGGGCTTAGCGCCTGTTTCTCCATTCAGCTTCAGGGCAGGGCTAACCACAACTGAAAAGAAATGCAGGGGAAAGGCAGCTGCTGCCTTGCTGAGCCAGGAAGCTGTTAACTGCAACACTGCAGCCCTCCATGGACCTCAGCTGCTTGTGAAGGAGTCTGACTGTCAGACATTCATCAAAGTTCAGGGAGTTTGCTGAGAGCCAGCCCTGTCCGTCCATGCCCAGATTCCACTCCAGGCTCTCCGCCCATAATCGGAAAGGCATCCGAGCACAGAATGCTACTGGCAAAGTCCCAAGGCACCCAGGCGAGGCAGCACCCGATTTCCCAGAACTAAGAGCCGTCCCCTGCTGACCCTTGCACACCACAGAGGGGAAAGAAAGCGCCAGGAGCAGGAAGGGAGCGCAGGAGCCGGCATAAGCAGGCCCCAGAGGAGACACACGACATTGCTGCATGACGCACACTTTCTTACCGTGTTTGCCATAATAATTCTCTTCATCTCCCGCCATGCCAGCACCTCGCTGCAGGAGCTCAGCTCGCTTCCTTTCGACTCCCCCAGGCAGTCGGGGATCAGTTGCCCAGTCGAGCTCCCGGGGCCCCTCTTCCTCTCTGGCTGAACTGGTCTAACCTGGAATAGGTATTTAGTAAAAAGCTCCCTTTGCAGGCAGTTTGCGTGGCTCTTTCCCACACTGATTCTCTGGCTGGCTTCGCCTTCTTCCCCTTCTCTCTGGGTGTGACTATGAGCAGCCAATAACAACAGAAACCCGTTCAGAGCACATTTAAAGGAACAGCAGCCCTCCTCTAGGATAGGGCTGGGTTGTTGGCCTTGTTCTCCCAGGCCACGTCTGGTCATTCACACCCTGTGCCAAAGCATGTCAATGCTCCCGAATCAGAACGGCAACAAGGGTGGAAACATCACCCAGGGTGCAAGGCCGGGGCCAGTTCAAACGCAGGCCCGAGGCTCTTTCTTTAGCACTCATGTAGGATCTCTCAAGATGCCCCTCGCATGGAAGATGTATCAGATTCTAGCCATCTCGCATGGCCAGGCCTGCGGCCAAGCAGAGCCCTGCACAGAGAAATCCCAACCACAACGCCCTGCACCCCCAAACACACAGGATCTGACCCGCTCTGAAGAACTTCTCCCCAAAGAAAGGGGTGAATGAAGCAGCTCTTTGCCTTAGTGCCAGGAGAAGGGAGTCTCACAGACAGGCTGTGAACTGTTGTAGCTGCTTAAACCATAAAAAGGCAACAAAATGGGGGAAGCTTTATTGCTTAACAAAATAAGCTTTTTTACACCCATGCAAATAGGTATGCAATGCTCTGACCCCTCCACAGCTGAATTCTCTTCTCTCCTCTCAGTCATGCACGCTTGGCATGTGCAACAGCAGCTACAGGCAAAAAGTCTGAGTTTCTTTTCTTCTGAAAAAGAAACTTTCCTCTCGCAAGCCCTCGATGCAGAGAATGAGGGGAAGGCACAAGTCGGAGAGAGACGCAGCTAGATGTGCGCACACGTTTCTATTCTGCTGACGGGCCGAGGCACCGTGGTTGCACTGGTAGAACTGTGTCAGTTCCTGATGCAGACATTCCTACAGCCTCTAGCGCGGATGCAGGTATGCCAGAGTAAAGGTGATTTGCACCCCTTCCTGTCAGGAATAGCTAGACTGGTTCAAGGCACTTTGGTATCGGGCTAACCAGGTTCACACTAGGTGACTCTGCCGACAGAGTTAAGCTTTTGTGTATAGACAAGACCTTAGAATTGTATCTTTAAAAAAAGCTTTAAGCCTTTCTATCTGTTGTGCTCATCTGCCCTCCTTCACACACCCCTGGGGGTGGGGCTGCTACCGCCAGTGGGCAGATGGGACTGCAGGCCCAGAGAGACTAAGTGACTTGCCTGAGGTCACACAGAGAGTCTGTGGCAGAGCAGGGATTTGAACCTGGCTCACCTACATCTCAGGCTAGCGCCTTTGACCACTAGACCTTCTTCTTCCTTTAGCCACCCCACTGGCCACTGCTGGCACAGGACCAAGGTGTGGGGCTGTGGCTGGAAGCTGGTTCTGCTCGTTGTGTTCATAATGTGTACTCAGCGCAATTGGCAGACTGCCAGTCCCAGCACCTCATCTGATCCTCAGGGGCACACGGTGAGCCACAGCAAGGCAGGTGTCATGAACATACAGCTAAGGGTGGCATAAAATCCCTCCTTCACCTGTAAAGGGTTAAGAAGCTCAAATAACCTGGTTGACCAAAAGGACCAATAAGGGGAGAAGATACTTTCAAATCTGTGGGGGAAGGTTTTTGTTTTGTGCTCTGTGTGGTGTTGTCTCTGAGACAAAGAGAGACCAAGCAAGTAATCCAGCTCCTACTGAAATGATACATCTAATATTACAGAAATTGTACGTAATAGCAAGGAAATGCCTTAGCGTATCTTTTGTTTTAGCTTGTGGATTTTCCCTAGGCTAAGAGGCAGGTTTATTCCTGTATTTTTGTAACTTTACAGTTTTGCCTAGAGGGGAATCCTCTGTGTTTTAAATCTTATTACCCTGTAAAATTACCTTCCATCCTGATTTTACAGAGGTGCTTCTTTTATTTTTTTCTTGATTATAAAGTTCTGTTTAAGAACCTGATAGGTTTTTAGTGTCCTAAAAACCCAAGGGGCTGGTCTGTGCTCACCTTGGTTACCTATTTGGTTGGTATATTATTCTCAAGGGTCCCCAGGAAAGGGGGTGAAGGGGCTTGGGGGGATATTTTGGGGGAACAGGAACTCCAAGTGGTCCTTTCCCTGAATCTTTGTCTAACTCACTTGGTGGTGGCGGCGATACCATCCCAGCGTAAGGAATTTGTGCCTTGGGGAAGTTTTTAACCTAAGCTGGTGGAATATAAGCTTAGGGGGTCTTTCATGCGGGTCCCCACATCTGTACCCCAGAGCTCAGAGTGGGGAGGGAACCCTGACAGCAGGTTCTGCCTCCCACCACCTCCTGCCAGGGCCTCAGCTCCATCTCAGCATCCTCAGCACCTCTGCTGGGATCAAGAGCAAGAAGCCAGCTGGTACCAGTTCTGTTCATGGCTGAGACCCACCAAATTCACGTTGCGTCAGGGCGCACGTTCCGAGCTCGGGCTGCCGTTGAAATCACTGAGCGTCTCATGCCCACTCTGTCCCCTGAGCCCACAGTTCATTGCTGTCGTGTTCCCTCTTCGCTATATTTAGATTGCAAATAAATCCCCACTAGCCACATTGACTCAGAATCAGGAATAGAAACCAGAAGCCCTGACTCCCAGCCCCTCCCCCCTCTAACCAGGCAATCCCACTGCCCTCCCAGAGCTGGGAATAGAACCCAGGAGTCCTGGCTCCCAGCCCCCACTGCTCTAAGCACTAGACAGAACTTCCTTTGGACAGTAACTGGGCCAAAGGTTGACGGTACATCCTGTGCAACCCCCCTAAGCCAGCGCAGAATCCACCTCCCTGCAGCTGCATCGTTTGCTGCTGGGCTCAGACCTGGGGCCTGACCTAACGCCGTACCGTGGGAGTAGCACGTTTCTCGCTGCCCTACGTGCCCTCTGCCAGTCGCCCGCGAGCCCCTGCCCTGGCAGCAGCTCCGCACTCCCATTGGCTGGCGGTGATGTCACGGTGCAGACTGGTAGGCCACGATTTACGGCTCTGAAACAAAAGCCGGGATTGGAGGAGCGGGAGAATCTGAGCATCTCTCCTGGAGCTGCTGCCTTGGACTCAGGGACCCCCCCCCCCGCCCAGCGCCAGGCTGCCCCTCAGCACAAAGGAGGGCTGGCAAAAGCCTCAACCGTGCTGGGGAGAGGAGAGAGGCCAGGCCCACTCCCTAGGCAGGGCAGAGCCTGCTGGGCCATGAGTCATTCTGCCACTCAGGCTGCTGCAGGGAGGGTGGGGAGAGCGGAACAAGAAACGAGTGCGTGTGAATGCATGAGGGAGGCCGATTAACCACAGCCCAGAGGGCGAATGCTCCTAGCCGGTCCCTGAGCTGCAGTGCTGGGGGCAGAGGGAGCAAAGGGGGAAGCCCGGAGGGGTGGGACTGGGAGATCCAGGCAGTGCGGGGAGGAAGGACGATCCAGGGGTTCAGCCTCAGGAGATCTGGGCTCAATTCCCTGCTCTGCCACTGACTCCCTGTGTGGTCTTGGTCAAGTCACTTAGTCTCTCTGTGCCTCGCGTCCCAGCTGTACAACATGAGTAATAGCCCAGGGCTGGGCAAGAGAAGCAGCTCCCATAGCTAGGGCTAGCAAAGCTGCTGAGATACCCCAGCCCCTGGCGTGGGCAGCTCACCGGGGGGTGGGGGGGCTGGCTCGGTTATTCACACACCCGGAGCTATTTGGGTTCCTTTTGTCACCCTCTGACTGTCCCATCACGTGGCCTTCCCAGGCCCCTCTGGCCATTTTCCTTCCCCAACATGGATTCTGCGGGTTTGTTTCAATCCCCGTCAGGAGAGCCTCCCGCAGGCGGCTCTCTCCTCGCCCCGCCAGCCGGGTGAGCGCGATCTCGAAGCCTCCTCTCTGTCCTCAAGCTGCAGGCGCTGAGCCCGAGGCAGCCCCCGTCCCTGCGCCCCAGACGCAGCCTCGCAGCTTTCGGAAGCCATGAGCTGCTGGGCCTGGGGACGGGGACGAGAACGAGGAGAAGGTAGAAAGTGTCACCTCCCGAGCCAGCTGCCCTCTGCCTCCAGCCACACACAGTGACGGTCCGGAGACCCCCCATCTCGCACGGCTCTGCCCAGGGCACCAGCCCCAGGGGGTGCTGTTCAGAGGAGGTGGCGAGCAGCATCCTGGCCAGCACAACCTGATCAACAGGAAATGAAGTGGCGCTAGTTAAAAGAGAGAGATGCTGCCGGCTTTCATCTGCCGTTCAGCCAGGATCAAAGGGGCGCTCGATAGAGAGGCTGTTCCAGAGAAAGGGCCAGGAAGCCGCAAGTTCGCTGAGCCCTAGGAACCCCCCCAGGCCCCTCCCCAGGGCGGGGAACCAGCATATTCCTCACAGCCCGAAAGTGGAACCGCTCTGTGATGGAGCAGGGGCTGTCTGCGTGGGGGATGGGAGAGCCGGGGAGGACTTTAGGTGAGGGACAGGTGCTCAGCCTGTAACCTGAGCCAGGCAGGGGGAGGGGAGGTCAGGAAGCCAGACAAAGGAGAGAGCCTGAGTGGAGGGGGGGGGTCAGTTTCGGTTCGGGGCTGGGGGGTGGGAGTTCAGGGGATCCTAGGCTGGGATCCGAGCACCCTGAACCCCAGAAGGGCCAGATCGAGGGGTCCTGGCTCTGAACACAAGCTGGGCTGTATCCTGTGTTCCTGTTGTCCAATAAACCTGTTTTACTGGCTGGCTGAGAGTCACTGGGAGTCCCAGGAAGAGGGGTGCAGGGCCAGACTCCCACACACTCCGTAACAACTGGTGGCAGAGGTGGGATCTACTGCACCCCGTGGACGGCGCTTCCTGCAGTAAGTGACTGGGGAGCAGTAAAACGAAGGGGCGATTGCAGGGGTGATTAACCCCTGGGAGTGTGTGACCAGAGAGAAGGACTTTGCAGTAACAGGGTCCCCCGGGGGATCACAGCGAGCGGTCCCAGGGGCGGAGGAGTCTGCAGCTCGACCCTGGCAGAGAGGGGGTGACCTCAAGGACTGGCACACTAGGGGTCTCCCTGGAACCCGTGGGGAGCGGCGAGCACCCCGGCCTACGAGCAGCCAGCAGGAAGATGTATTCCCAGAAGAGCAAGTGCAAGCTGGTGGAGCTGTGCAAGCAGAGGGGGCTGCTCAGTGGGAAGCTCACCAAAGACCAGCTGATTGCCCAGCTGGAGGAGGGAGATCGCTTGAATGAACTGATCCCTGTCTCTGAGGGAAGCAGCCTGGCAGAGGCAGCGCAGGCACCAGTGTCTTTCCCTGATGGGAGTGATCAGCCGGCTGCTGAGGGCTTCCCGAGACCTCCCACCCCTATGCCTAGGGGGAGGGGGAGGAGCCCAGCGACTACCGAGGGCACCGTGACCCCCCCGGCCAGCAGGGGGTCGGCCCGGCAAAGCTCACCCCCCAGCCGGGGATCGTCCCGGCGACGCTCGGCATCGGTGGAGCGCAAGCGGCTGGAATGGGAGAGAGAGCTAAAACGGAGAGAGCTGAAGGATCGTAAGAAACAGAGAGAACATGAGGAGAGGTTGCACGGAGAGGTTCCTGTGGGAGAAGGGGTTCCTGTACCGAGAATGGGCTCCCCCCAGGGAAGTGGAGTCGTGGGGGATTAGGAGGCAGCTGGTGGTTCCCCAGAAGTTTCGCCACAAGCTGCTGTACCTGGCCCATGACATCCCCCTCGCAGGGCACCAGGGAATCCGGTGCACCAGGCAGAGGCTGCTACAGAACTTTTACTGGCCTGGGGTCTTTACCCATGTCCGACAGTACTGGCAATCCTGTGACCCCTGCCAGTGGGTGGGGAAGGCCCGGGACAAGGGGAAAGCAGCTTTGAGGCCTTTGCCCATCATAGAAGAACCTTTCCAGAAGGTGGCCATGGACATAGTGGGACCTCTCAGCAAGGCGACCCGGTCAGGGAAGAAATACATCTTGGTGGTGGTAGATTTCGCCACTCGATACCCCGAGGCGGTGGCCTTGTCCTCTACCGAAGCAGACACCGTGGCGGATGCGCTGCTGACCATTTTCAGCCGGGTGGGGTTCCCCCAGGAAGTCTTAACGGACCAGGGGTCCAACTTCATTTCGAACCTGCTCCAGTCCCTGTGGGAGAAATGTGGGGTCCGGCACAACTGGGCCTCAGCGTATCACCCCCAGACCAACGGGCTGGTGGAGAGGTTCAACGGGACGCTAAAGATGATGCTGAAAACATTTATGCACCAGCACCCACAGGACTGGGACAAGTATTTACCTCACCTGCTGTTCGCATACAGGGAGGTACCCCAGGAATCTACTGGGTTCTCGCCTTTCAAACTGTTATATGGAAGGCGGGTAAGGGGGCCCCTGGACCTGATGAGAGACGAATGGGAGGGGAAGGCCGCTCCCGATGGAGAGTCGGTGGTGGAGTATGTCCTGACCTTCCGGGAAAGACTTGCCGAGCTCATGGGCCTGGCCAGGGAGAATCTGGCCCGAGCCCAGAGGAAGCAGAAGGTCTGGTACGACCGCACGGCGTGGGCCTGCGCCTTCGCCACCGGGGACCAAGTGATGGTTCTCATCCCCGTGAGAAAGAACAAACTCCAGGCTGCCTGGGAAGGGCCCTTCAAGGTTGTCAAGGAACTAAATAAGGTAAACTATGTGGTGGAGCTGTCTAACTGGGCACATCACCGCCGGGTGTACCATGTGAATATGATGAAGCCATACTATGACAGGGGGAATGTGGTGTTGGCCGTGTGTGGGCACTGGGAGGAGCCGGGGGATGACCCTCTAGTGGATCTATTCCCAGGGACAAAGGCTGGTTCCCCCCTGGAGGCGATTCCCCTCTCAGATCAGCTGACCCCGGCTCAGCATGCTGAGATCAGAGGGGTGCTGCATCTGTACCGACAGCTGTTTTCCAACCAGCCTGGACACACTAATTTGACTGTCCACCGGGTGGAAACTGGGTCACACCCCCCTATAAGATGCTCCCCTTTTCGGGTCACCGGGAAACCTGCCCAGGACCTAGAAAGAGAGGTCAGGGACATGCTGGCCTTGGGGGTGATCCAGCCGTCCGCCAGCCCCTGGGCCTCCCCAGTGGTGCTGGTCCCCAAGAAGGACGGGTCGATCCGGTTCTGCGTGGACTATCGAAAGCTTAATGCCATCACCGTATCTGATGCCTACCCCATGCCCAGGCCTGACGAGCTCCTAGACAAGCTGGGAGGCGCTCGGTACCTCACCACCATGGATCTTACCAAGGGCTACTGGCAAGTGCCGCTGGACGCAGATGCCAGGCTGAAATCGGCCTTCATCACCCCCCTGGGGCTCTATGAGTTTCTGACCCTGCCCTTCGGCCTCAAGGGAGCGCCGGCCACCTTCCAGCGCCTGGTGGATCAGCTACTGAGGGGGATGGAGAGTTTTGCTGTGCCGTATATTGATGACATCTGCGTCTTCAGCCAGACCTGGGAGGATCACGTGCCCCAGGTTAGACAAGTGCTGGACCAACTCCGAGAGGCGGGGTTAACCGTAAAGGCTAAAAAGTGCAAGGTGGGGATGGCTGAAGTATCTTACCTGGGCCATCGAGTGACCCCGCTCAGTTCAGTCTCGAAGGGGGCAGAGATGTGATGGAGCAGGAGCTGTCTGCATGGGGGATGGGAGAGCCGGGGAGGACTTTAGGTGAGGGACAGGTGCTCAGCCTGTAACCTGAGCTAGGCAGGGGGAGGGGAGGTCAACACCTCTGCCCGGGAAGCCAGACAAAGGAGAGAAGCCAGACAAAGGAGAGAGCCGAGTGGAGGGGGGGGGGGTCAGTTTCGGTTCGGGGCTGGGGGGTGGGAGTTCAGGGGATCCTAGGCTGGGATCCAAGCACCCTGAACCCCAGAAAGGCCAGATCGAGGGGTCCTGGCTCTGGCCACGAGCTGGGCTGTAGCCTGTGCTCCTGTTGTCCAATAAACCTTCTGTTTTCCTGGCTGGCTGAGAGTCACTGGGAGTCCCAGGAAGAGGGGTGCAGGGCCAGACTCCCCCACACTCCGTAACACGCTCCGAGGTCTCCAACCTCGTGCTCGGCTGTTCAGCCACTCCTGCCCCATCGGCTCCGAGGGGCGCGAGAGCGGGGAAGTGGGGCGTAGCCGGAGATCCCTGGGCAGCCGCGGGCTCGCTGCAGGGCTGAAAGTATCACAATGGTGACTTGGGTTTAGCCTGTCCACCCCACCCCACCCCCCAGCGGCTGCTAGACCCACCTCGCTGACCCCACAGTGGGGGAAGGGACGGAAGAGACAATTTCAGTTTAAAGCCTTTATCAGATTAAAGGGACTTGGGTTTGTGTCCTGTTGTAACAGGGGGTTAATTTGGTTTTGTCTTTTAATTGGGAAAGAGTTCGCTGCCCGGGAGAGTGGAGGATCTATGCCCCTCAACCCTGACCTGCAGCCCCCACTACCCCAGCCCTACCCCCACCGCTCTGCCGGTGCCCCTCACTCCCGACCTGCAGCCCCCACTATCCCAGCCCTACCCCCCCCCAGCTCTAGCAGTGCCCCTCAACCCTGACCCACAGCCCCCACTACCCCAGCCCTACCCCCCCAGCTCTGCTGGTGCCCCTCAACCCCGACCCACAGCCCCCACTACCCCAGCCCTACCCCCCCCCAGCTCTGCCAGTGCCCCTCAACCCCGACCCACAGCTCCCACTATCCCAGCCCTACCCCCGCCCAGCTCTGCCGGTGCCCCTCAACCCTGACCCACAGCCCCCACTACCCCAGGCCTGTCCCTCCAATCCCAACCTGCAGCCTCACCTAAGTCTAGTCCTGGCTCCCAGCTGAACTCTCCCAATGCCCTTCGCTCCATCCCTGCAGCCGCCTCCTCCTCCTGGTCACCAGCCGGCAGAGCAGCCCCAGCCCAGGCTGAGGCCGAGACGGGTTCTCAACTCCTCCCTCAGCCGGGCCCTACTGACCAGCTTGTGGCCTGTTTCCGCAGGGCCGGTCTCCTGGTCTGGGGCGATCTTCCCGCTGATGCAAAGCTGCTCTTGTGACCAGCTTGGGTCAGATGCCCCCCGCCCCCGCCCGGCCAGCCACCCCCTCGTTGTGCCCGAGGACACGGGAAGGACGGGTTCCCCAATTCCAGCCTCCGGACGCAACCTCTGATTTACTACCTGGGGTCCATCCTGCCACGGCCCCGGCTGCACCTGTGGCGAGAACAGAGACCTCGAGACCCCAGGGCAAGGGATGCCCAGCGGCAGTGGGTACAGGGCATGGGCACAGGTGCTACAAGTCAGGGTGCCAGGAGCCCCTGGTTTGAAGTGGTTTCCATCACCTACAGGATTTAGAGTTTGGTTCACCGGCTCTCAGCACCCCCACTATACAAACCGTTCCCTCCCCCCAGGTGTGGGGTCACCCTGGCAGGGTCCCGCTCTGGGCTTACCCAGCGGATGCCAGTTTCCAGAGCTGCCAGTCTGGCACCTGCCCTCTGCTACCAACATCCAGCCCTGAGGTGAGGAAATCCCCCTGCGGGAGCACGTGACCCGTGTGGCTTGTAACAGGATGTCATGCCTGCTAGCGCAGCCAGACGAGCTGGAGGCCTGGGCTGTAACAAGTGACTGTGCCATGCCCGGGCCAGGGCCCTTCTGATGCTGGGGGCTCCGTGGGGGCCCGTGGGCAGCGCTTGCCTCTTTCCGAATCCTCACGTGGTCCTGGCACCTCTGGCGTTTCCAGCCTCCCAACCCAGTACCCGTTTGCAGCACCAAACCCCCAGCTGTTTGCTCCCCGGCCCCTGGCCTCTGCTGCCCTGACGGGCCCCAGCGTGGCGGGATCTGCGGCTCTCCCTGGAGGCTGGGTGCTGACTGGCATGTGACCTGGCAGGCATCTCAGAGCCTGGTTCTCCACCCCTCAAAACTCCCTATCATCGGCTGGCTCCCGCCTTGCTCAGATTCCCTCTCCCTGAGTCAGCTGCTGGGGCAGGAGTCCACTCAGAGGGGAGGCTCCTTCTCCTCCAGCCGGGCCAAAGTCTGCAGCCTCTGGACCATAACGGTCTGAACCCAGGGACCGGGGCCTTAGGCAGCGTTTGAACCTCCAGGAGACTGAACAGCATCTGACAGACGGAAACATCCCCCACCCCCTCCCACAACAGCTTCGGCTGCAGGGTCAAACAGGGAGCAGGTCCGTCTTTCTCTGGGCACAGAACTCCTCACACACACCCTAAGCTGTGGCTGTGCACTGCTAAACAGCACCCGCTCCACCCCAGAAGCAGCTGCATTTTCTCCTAGGAAGAGCCATTCCTGTGCACCTGGTTAGCAGGCCCCTTTGCAAACCCCCGCAGCAGGCACGCTGCCTTACAGTGGAGTTGGGTTCACGGGTGGCCTTGCGTTCAGATTGCCTCTCGGTCCCTCTCCCGTTGTGAGCTCAGACTTGGGCAGGTGACCACAGGCAGGGGCTGGGCGTCCCCGTTGAAGCACAGCAGGGTTGGGAGTGAAAAGCCACATGTATCGAAAGCAAGAGACATGTGGCTTTGTGGCCTCTCTCCCTAGGCGTGTCCCTGGGGAGTGAGTGGCTCTGCGGCCCACCCTGTGCTGAATGACGGGAAGGCAGCCACCTCCCTGCCTCAGTTCCCCTCACTTCCGCCCCTCCTCCCAGCAGGCCATGCTCTGAAACGCTGCCAGCTGGTGGGGCTGGGAATGGGGGGGCACCTCCCACCCCTCATCTGCAGCCCGGAACCCAGCCCCTCCGGGCAGCCAGCGGAGCGAATTGCCAGTGAGTCCCTGGCCCGGGGATGGAAGGTGCCTGGGGGCTCCATCCCAGGCCCAACAGACAAGTGCCCCAGACCGGCCCCTCCCAGGCCAGCGCTGTGGCAAACGCTGCCCCTGGGGCTACCAATTCCGCACTGACCTGGCTGCAAGCCCCGACTCCAGCCATGCCGCCCCCCTTGGACAGGGGGCAGGGCACCCCCCCCTTGAGAGCCCCTACAGAGAGAGACGCATCCCCTGCAAATGCCTCTGCCTCCTCCGGGCTGCCCTCTCCCAGCCAACCTGCTGGAGGGTGACTGCCCTGCCCTGCCCCCAGGCCGGGGGGAGGATCCCGGACGCTCAGCTCACCGAGGGAGCGAGCCCCATGTGACGCCCGGCTGGAAGGGGCCGGATACCATGGTGATGGGTGCGGCGCAGCCCCTACGAGAGCGCAGGAATCTGCAGAGGAGAGGGGCTGCGGCAGGTGTGGATTGCGGAGCCACCCGCTGCCAGGATCAGCTCTCACCTCCGGGGCTGCCGGTCCATATGCTCCAGAACGAGGTGTCTGGGCCGGAGTTAGCCAGCGCGGCGTAAACCCCGCGTGGAGACAAAGCGCCGGCGCCTGTGCCTGGCTGAACTGACCCCCCCGAGCTCCAGGGAGGGAATAGCACCCTGGGCCTTGTCTGCAGGGCGGCCCCAGGGAAGAACAGAGCCCAGCCCTGCGGCCGGTCACACCAGCCGCCTGGGCCAAGAAACCTCCTCGCATGGATTCAGTCTGGCTCCAGCCACAGCTCTTCCTCCAGCAGAGAACAACCCCCCCCAGACACCAGCCAGAACCATGGGCCGAAACCAACATCCCAGCGGCTCTGGTGCCATCTGGCTGCCAGACCCGCAGCATCACCAGGGTGGGGCGCTCTGGGGCATCACCAGGGTGGGGCGCTCTGGGGCATCACCAGCGCGGGGACCAGGACAGAGGAAAGCGCTTGTTATAAACCAGGAAGGTGAGAGCCCCCCCAGCCCTGTTCTGTCCCCTGCATCTGGGCACTGGGGAGGGGGCTGCTTAGCGAGTGAGCTTTTTGGGGCAGGGTCTATTTCCCAGTCTAGATTTGTACAGCAACCGGCGCGACGGGGCCCCGATCTCGGCTGGGGTCTGGGCGGCGCCCGGCCCGACGGGGCCCTGATCTCGGCCGGGGTCTGGGCAGCGCCCGGCGCGACGGGGCCCCGATCTCGGCCGGGGTCTGGGCGGCGCCCGGCCCGACGGGGCCCTGATCTCGGCCGGGGTCTGGGCAGCGCCCGGCCCGACGGGGCCCGGATCTCGGCTGGGGTCTGGGCGGCGCCCGGCGCGATGGGGCCCTGATCTTGGCTGGGGTCTGGGCGGCGCCCGGCGCGACGGGGCCCTGATCTCGGCCGGGGTCTGGGCGGCGCCTGGCCCGACGGGGCCCCGATCTCGGCCGGGGTCTGGGCGGTGCCTGGCCCGACGGGGCCCCGATCTTGGCTGGGGTCTGGGTGGCGCCCGGCGCAACGGGGCCCTGATCTCGGCCGGGGTCTGGGCGGCGCCCGGCCCGACGGGGCCCTGATCTCGGCCGGGGTCTGGCCGGCGCCCGGCGCGACGGGGCCCTGATCTCGGCCGGGGTCTGGCCGGCGCCCGGCCCGACGGGGCCCCGATCTCGGCGGCGCCCGGCCCGACGGGGCCCTGATCTCGGCCGGGGTCTGGGCGGCGCCCGGCCCGACGGGCAGGAGCAGCTCTAGACATTTCGCCGCCCCAAGCACAGCGACATGCCGTGGGGGCTGCTCTGCCGGTCGCCGGGGCTCCGGTGGACCTCCCGCAGGCTTCACCAAATCCACGGGACCAGCGGACCCTCTGCAGGCTCGCCTGCGGGAGGTGCACCGGAGCCCTGCCTGCCGCCCTCCCGGCGACCGGCACAGCGCCCCTCGCGGCATGTCACCCCAAGCATGTGCTTGGCGCGCTGGGGCCTGGAGCCGCCCCTGGCGACAGGGCCGGAATCTGGGTCGGGGTCTGGGCAGCGCCCGGCACGACGGGGCCGGAATCGGGGTCTGGGCCGCCCCCGGCCCCAGGATCTGGCTCGGGGTCTGGGCCGCCCCCGGCCCCACGGGGCCCGGATCTGGGTCGGGGTCTGGGCCGCGCCCGGCCCCACGGGGCCCGGATCTGGGTCGGGGTCTGGGCCGCCCCCGGCCCCACGGGGCCCGGATCTGGGTCGGGGTCTGGGCGGCGCCCGGCCCCACGGGGCCCGGCTCGGGGTCTGGGCCGCGCCCGGCCCCACGGGGCCCGGATCTGGGTCGGGGTCTGGGCCGCGCCCGGCCCCAC
Organism: Mauremys mutica; assembly: GCF_020497125.1. Lineage (NCBI taxonomy): Eukaryota > Metazoa > Chordata > Testudines > Geoemydidae > Mauremys > Mauremys mutica. Next base: position 24,528,293 of record NC_059091.1, read on the forward strand.
GGGGCCCGGATCTGGGTCGGGGTCTGGGCCGCCCCCGGCCCCACGGGGCCCGGATCTGGCTCGGGGTCTGGGCCGCGCCCGGCCCCACGGGGCCCGGATCTGGCTCGGGGTCTGGGCCGCCCCCGGCCCCACGGGGCCCGGATCTGGGTCGGGGTCTGGGCGGCGCCCGGCCCCACGGGGCCCGGCTCGGGGTCTGGGCCGCGCCCGGCCCCACGGGGCCCGGATCTGGGTCGGGGTCTGGGCCGCGCCCGGCCCCACGGGGCCCGGATCTGGGTCGGGGTCTGGGCCGCCCCCGGCCCCACGGGGCCCGGATCTGGGTCGGGGTCTGGGCCGCCCCCGGCCCCACGGGGCCCGGATCTGGCTCGGGGTCTGGGCCGCGCCCGGCCCCACGGGGCCCGGATCTGGCTCGGGGTCTGGGCCGCGCCCGGCCCCATGGGGCCCTGATCTTGGCCGGGGTCTGGGCGGCGCCCGGCGCGACGGGGCCCTGATCTCGGCCGGGGTCTGGGCGGCGCCTGGCCCGACGGGGCCCCGATCTCGGCCGGGGTCTGGGCGGTGCCTGGCCCGACGGGGCCCCGATCTCGGCTGGGGTCTGGGCGGCGCCCGGCGCAACGGGGCCCTGATCTCGGCCGCGGTCTGGGCAGCGTCTGGCCCAGGGGCTCCACTCAGGACCGAGCTTTGGTAGCCACAGCAATATCATTAACGAGCGCCCCCCGACTGATCCTCTGGCTGCGCAGCGCTGTGCAGTGAAAGGGGCGAGACTCCAGATCAGGGGGTGGGGCACTTTTTGGCCCGAGGGCCACATCTGGGAATAGAAATCGTAGGCGGGCCATGAATGCTCATGCAATTGGGCTGGGGTGCAGGAGGGGGGCGAGGGCTCTGGCCAGGGGGTGGGCTCCAGGGTGGAGCCAGAAATGAGGAGTTCAGGGTGCGGGAGGGGGCTCCAGGCTGGGGCAGGAGAGGTGGGGTGCGGGGGGAGGGGGAGGGCTCCATCTGGGGGTGCAGGCTCTGGGGTGGCTCTGGGGGGTTTGGGGTGCAGGAGGGGGCTCCAGCCTGAGACCGAGGTGTTTGGAGGGCAAGAGGGGGATCAGAGATGGGGAATGGGGTTGGGCCACAGGGAGGGGCAACCAGGGGGTGGGGGTGGCTCAGGGCTGCAGGCTCCAGGTGGCGCTTACCTCAGGCAGCTCCTGGAAGCAGCGGCATGTCTCCACTCCAGCTCCTACATGGAGGCACAGCCAGGAGGCTCTGCGCGCTGCCCCATCTGCAGGCACCGCCCCTGCAGCTCCCATTGGCCGCTATTCCCAGCCAATGGGAGCGGCGAGGGAAGCGCTTGGGGCAGAGGTAGCATGCGGAGCAGAACCCCCTGGCTGCCCCTATGCATAGGAGCTGGAGGGGGGACATGCCGCTGCTTCTGGGACCTGCTAGGAGCAGCCCCCGACTCTGCTCCCCGGCTGGGGTGGGGAAAGCCCCAGACCCTGCTCTCCCCGCCCCGCCACAGCTGTCAGTGCTGCTTGTGCAGGAGAGCAAGTGTGGGCACCCGCATTTCTCACAGGGCTGCCACACCAGGGTGTGCCCCAGGCCCCTCCCCCACTCCCTTCCCCTGCCCCCGTCAGTCTGGGAGGAAGGAAACAACGCAAGTGTTGCTGCTGATTAGAAACACGGGGCCCTGCGCCATGGAAACCGGAAGGCGGCCAAGCCCAGGGCTGGTTCGGATAAACAGCCCCTGGGAACATCACCCCAGGAACTGGACACGATTAACAGCTGGGGGGGAGGGGACAGAATGGCGGGGGGGGGGAACTAATGGCCTGTAACATCACATATCCGGTGCTCCCAGCCCCCATCTTCACATCAGCCTGCGTCTGCGCGAGCTGCTCCGGGGGGTGAGAGCCGGCTCCCGGCCAAGGGCAGCAGCTGAGAGCTGCAACTCAAGGGGTCTGGGCGGCGCCCAGCCCGACAGGGCCCTGATCTCGGCCGGGGTCTGGGTGGCGCCCGGCCCGACGGGGCCCTGATCTCGGCCGGGGTCTGGGCGGCGCCCGGCCCGACGGGGCCCTGATCTCGGCCGGGGTCTGGCCGGCGCCCGGCCCGACGGGGCCCTGATCTCGGCCGGGGTCTGGCCGGCGCCCGGCGCGACGGGGCCCTGATCTCGGCCGGGGTCTGGCCGGCGCCCGGCGCGACGGGCAGGAGCAGCTCTAGACATTTCGCCGCCCCAAGCACAGCGACATGCCGTGGGGGCTGCTCTGCCGGTCGCCGGGGCTCCGGTGGACCTCCCGCAGGCTTCACCAAATCCACGGGACCAGCGGACCCTCTGCAGGCTCGCCTGCGGGAGGTGCACCGGAGCCCTGCCTGCCGCCCTCCCGGCGACCGGCACAGCGCCCCCCGCGGCATGTCACCCCAAGCATGTGCTTGGCGCGCTGGGGCCTGGAGCCGCCCCTGGCGACAGGGCCGGAATCTGGGTCGGGGTCTGGGCAGAGCCCGGCACGACGGGGCCGGAATCGGGGTCTGGGCCGCCCCCGGCCCCACGGGGCCCGGATCTGGCTCAGGGTCTGGGCCGCCCCCGGCCCCACGGGGCCCGGATCTGGCTCGGGGTCTGGGCCGCGCCCGGCCCCACGGGGCCCGGATCTGGCTCGGGGTCTGGGCCGCGCCCGGCCCCACGGGGCCCGGATCTGGCTCGGGGTCTGGGCCGCGCCCGGCCCCACGGGGCCCGGATCTGGGTCGGGGTCCGGGTGGCCCCACGGGGCCCGGATCTGGCTCGGGGTCTGGGCCGCCCCCGGCCCCACGGGGCCCGGATCTGGGTCGGGGTCTGGGCGGGGCCCGGCCCCACGGGGCCCGGAGCTGGCTCGGGGTCTCCGGGACGCAGGTCTCGGTTCGGCGGCACTGCCCCGCCCGGGGCCGGACTGGGGGTTTCCTGCCTTTGCCCCCAGCTGGGATCTTTGCTTTCAAAGCAGCCGCGCCGAACCCAGCCCCACAGCGCCGGGCGCTCGCAGCCCCCCAGGGCCCGTCCCCCCGTCACACCCCATCAGCCATCACTCGCCCCGGCGACGCAGCGGATCAGGCCCGGTTCCCCCCCCCAGACTCCGGCTGACCCCCCCTTACAGCCCCCACTGACCGCGGGAGCTCAGTGGCGCGGGGGAGGGGAATGCGGGGCTGAGCCCGTGGGCGTTACAGGGTCCTAAGGAGAAATACACTGGGGTGGGGGGGCACGACTGGGGATCCCAGCTCACCCCCCCCCCCCGGGCTGAGCCCAGCAGATGGGGGCAGCCCGACCCCGCTCCCCTCGGGCGGTGGAGGGCCCCGATCCTGGGCACAGCCCCACGGAGCCCCCCCCTTACCGTAAGTCCCGTCCTGGTCCTTCCGGCCCGGCCCCTTCGCCATCGCTGTCCTGGCCCCAGCGGGCAGCTGCGTTCCCCGACACCCCGCGCTGCTCCGCCGCAGCCGCTCGCCCGGCACAGCCCGCGATCCACGGGGGGGGGCGCCCGGGGGGCGGGGTCTGAGGCCACACCCCCAAAGCTCGGCTCCCCAATCGCCTGGGTCCTCGGTGGGGCCGCGCGCCCCGCCCCTGCTACGAGAGCCGCCTGCCTGGGGAGGGGAGGGGCCATATAGCCCCATGGCGGCCCCATCCCGCCATCAGTCCATATGGTCCAATATGGCACCTGCTGCCTGGGACTGGCCCGTCAGTCCATATGGTCAGACAGCTCCCTCCTGTGCTAGCCCCCGAGGATAGCCCAGTATGGAACCTCCTGCCATTGCAGATCAGAACTTTGCTCCACATATCTCATCTTCCACCCTGGATCAGCTCATTGGTCGCTATTGTCTGATATCTCCCTGCCTGCCATGCCAGGTCGAGCCATCAGGCCATAGAGTCCAGCACCCTCCTTTCTGCCCTGCAGGATCGAGCCGTTACCGGCCCGCTGGCCCACTGGCCTGTCCCCTGCTGCGCTGGAGACCACACCACAGTGATGAGCACCGGACAAGAACCTAAACAGTCCGGAACAGAAGAACGGGTCTGGCCGGGACCAGGCCTCAGACCTCAGTATCCACAGCTCTTCCCTAGTGGATCTGACTTACAGGTCCATACAGTCCAGTATCCTGCCATACTATATAGCCTGTGGCTGGTCCATATAGTCCATTGGCCTGCTATACTACAGCTCTACCCTGATATAACGCGACCCGATATAACACGAATTCGGATATAACAAGGTAAGGCAGTGCTCTGGGGGGATGGGGCTGCGCACTCCGGTGGATCAAAGCAAGTTCGATATAATGCGGTTTCACCTGTAACGCGGTAAGATTTTTTGGCTCCTGAGAACAGCATTATATCGGGGTAGAGGTGTATATGGACTGTTGCTGGTCCATATAGTCCTGTCATGCCCTATAGATTAGTAGGGGCCCATATAGCCTGGTATCCCAGCTGTATTGGATGAGGCCATCAGTCCATCATCCCTGCAGCCTGTCAGAACAAATCAGTCCAAATAGTTTGAATTTTTTTTAATGAAACTCATTGTTAATTTCACCCCCGGCATCAGCTCAGCAGGAGGGGAGGGGGCACTGGACCCAGGCACTGAGACCCCCCCAGGACCCACCCTGCTCCTCCTTGGGTCTCAGCAGCGCGTACCCCTATGGCCCTATGGAGCCCGTGGGCTGCACACATTGACAGGGGCGCCAACTTATATGGGCTCGAGGGGCTTAAGCCCCAGGAATATTCAAGGCTGAGGGCTCTGCTCCACCAATATTTGGAGCTGGGTTTCTCGCCTGCCCCACCTCAGAGCTTCCCTGCCTGAAAGAAAACAGCCAGTGCCTCTCTCCTTTGTTTGTGCTGCTTCTGCCTAAGGCTATAGAGATCAGCAGCCGGCAGCCTCTTGGAGCACCGGGGGAGGGGAAGAGGGAGCGAGGAGGAGGAAGGAGGCACACAGGTGCTTGGGAGCTCTCGCCCCCGCCCCCCCCCCGGGGCAGCAGCAGGGGTGGGGAGGCCACACATGATGGCAACCCCCCCCCCCCGCCCCGGTGTGACGAACTGGGAATGTTCTTAATGTTTTCTCTGAATACTGTGTTGGTGCCTCAGTGTCCCCTCTGCAGTTCTTTGCTGCAGAGCAAAAGGCCAGTGCACTTAAATGCCTGGCACACTGTCTCCTAGCAACTGCTGGCCTGGGCCCCTCCTCTGCAAAGGTGCCAGCTGAAGGTGGGGGAGACAAAGGGATCAGGTGACCTCCTGGCCCGGAAAGGGGCTGAGCAGAGAGGAGGGGCTGGGGGGGGTTAGTCTGGAGCTGGCTGGGGATGAGGAGTGAAGTGCAGATGTGGGGGGTCCTGCCTCACTGCCCCCCAGGATGGACCCGGCCGAGGGGTCTGGTTCGCTGTACCTACAAGCTCTGTTTTAGACCCTGTTCCTGTCATCGAATAAACCTCTGTGTCACTGGCTGGCTGAGAATCACGTCTGACTGCGCAGTGGGGGGGCAGGACCCTGTGGCCCCCCAGGACCCCGCCGGGTGGACTCGCTGTGGGAAGCGCACGGAGGGGCAGGGGATGCTGAATGCTCCAAGGAGAGACCCAGGAGGTGAAGCCGTGGGAGCTTCTTGCCCTGCAGACAGGCTGCTCCGAGGGAGAGGAGGCTCCCCCGAGTCCTGCCTGGCTTGGTGGGGAGCAGCTCCAGAGCATCACCCGGGGACTCCGTGACATCCAGTACCCACCATAGGGGAGGCGAGTGGGTTTTCTGGACCTGAGAGAGTCCCTAGGAGCATGTGCAGTGACTGTGGTGCAGAGTGAGTGTGTTGCGGGCGAGGGGTGGGGAGAGGAGGGGTCCCTCCCCTGGAGCTTGCTTCTGCCAGTAAGGAGGGGGGAGAGTCCTCTCTGGCCCTAGCCCTGGGGCAGCCTGTCTGCATCCCAAATTCCTTATCCCCAGCCCTGTGCCCCCAGCACCCCAACCCTGAGCACCCTCCTGCACTGTGAACCCCTCATCCCCAGCCCCACCCCAGAACCCTCACCTGAGGGGAAAAACATGCAACTTAAATTTGGTGGTCAGTTTGGAGTATCATTGTGTTTAGCACGATACTTGACTATTTTACACCCCTTTAAAGTATATAACTAGTCGTATACAGGTGTTACAAAGTGGGAATGTTCTTCTCTGAATACTGTGTGGGTGCCTCAGTTTCCCCTATGCATTTCTCAAGGATCTAGATGGTGGGATAAGGGGGTGTGATTGTTGTAGAGCCCTAGAGGGCCAGTGTGATGCTGTCTGCACAGAGAATGGCTGCAACCCTGTGTCCAGGCAACTGATGGCCTGGGCCACTCTCCTGCAAGCTGCCAGCTGAAGGTGTTGGAGAACAAAGAGATCAGGTGGCCTGGAAAAGAGACAAAGGCCAGAGGAGGGAGTGTCAGTGCCTGTGCAGACTTCCGGGAAGCGCACGGTGTGGAAGGGGATGCTGGGATGCTTTGGAACTACTCCATACAAAGCCAGTCAGGACTCTGGGGGAGCCTCCTCTCTGAGCAGACTGTCTGCAGGGCAAGAAGCTTACACCTTCCTGGGTCTGACCTCGGAGCATTCAGCCCTTCCACACTGTGCGCTTTCCGCAGCGAGTGTGCCCAGGCAGGTCCTGGGGCAACCAGAGGTCCCTGCACCCCAACTCTGCAGTCAGATGTGACTCTCAGCCAGCCGGTAAAACAGAAGGTTTATTAGACGACAGGATCACAGTCTAAAACAGAGCTTGTAGGTACAGAAAACAGGACCCCTCAGTCAGGTCCATCTTGGGGGGTGGGGAGCCCAGACCCAAGTTCTGGGCCTCTCCCGATTTCCCCAGCCAGCTCCAAACTGACACTCCCTCCTCTGGCCTCTGTGTCTCTTCTGGACAAGGAGGCCACCTGATCTCTTTGTCCCCAACACCGTCAGTTGGCACCTTGCAGGGGAAACTGAGGCACCCACACAGTATTCAGAGAAAACATTAAGAACATTCCCACTTTGTCACAACAGGTGCAACAAAATTTAATCCCGTATATTGAAGCAGGCAAGTGCTGCTTCTGACTTTCCACTTTTAATTGACCCTTGTCATCTTGTGGTGCCGACGCGTTGTAGCTTCATTTTATATCGGCTTACAGGGCGAGAGCGGGGGGGGGGGGGCACCATTTTGGGTCCCACCAAAAATATTACGAACCTGCCGCCTATGCACATTGATGTCAGTGCCTGAGAAGGAGCCAGCTGGCCACATTTCCTGCTTGGCCTGTGATCCTGGGCTGTTCCAACAAGAATTCGCAACCGCAGCCCCACCAAGCCGCAGCCCTGCTGCCTCCCTCAGATCCAGGAATGCTTGTGAAAGGCAGGCGGTGGCCTGGAACTGCCTCCTTCGCTGCCCACCTCCAATTACCCTGGGCTGGGCGTGGGCCCTGCTGCGCCGTGGGCCGTCCCCCGACAGAATGTGCTTGTACCCACCACAATATACACCGTGCAATTACAGAGACATGCGGAGCATGGAGGGCTCTGTCCCTGGGCAAAGAGCCCAGGACTTGGCACCAGCGTCTGCTCACACTGCCTGGCACAGAGCGATTGCCTGCTTCAATTTTCTTCCTGAGCTTCCCCTTATTATTATATATGTATTACAGCAGTGCTGAGAGGCCCCAGCCGAGATCAGGGCCCCGTCGCGCCGGGCGCCACCCAGACCCCGGCCGAGATCAGGGCCCCATCGCGCCGGGCGCTGCCCAGACCCCGGCCGAGATCAGGGCCCCGTCGGGCCGGGCGCTGCCCAGACCCCGGCCGAGATCAGGGCCCCGTCGCGCCGGGCGCCACCCAGAGCCCGGCCAAGATCAGGGCCCCGTCGGGCCGGGCGCTGCCCAGACCCCAGCCGAGATCAGGGCCCCGTCGCGCCGGGCGCTGCCCAGACCCCGGCCGAGATCAGGGCCCCATCGCGCCGGGCGCTGCCCAGACCCCAGCCGAGATCAGGGCCCCGTCGCGCCGGGCGCTGCCCAGACCCCGGCCGAGATCAGGGCCCCATCGCGCCGGGCGCTGCCCAGACCCCGGCCGAGATCAGGGCCCCGTCGCGCCGGGCGCTGCCCAGACACCAACCGAGATCAGGGCCCCGTCGCGCCGGGCGCTGCCCAGACCCCAGCTGAGATCAGGGCCCCGTCGCGCCGGGCGCTGCCCAGACCCCGGCCGAGTGCAGGGCCCCGTCGCGCCGGGCGCTGCCCAGAGCCCGCCCGATCTCAGGGCCCCATCGCGCCGGGCGCTGCCCAGACCCCGGCCGAGATCAGGGCCCCGTCGTGCCGGGCGCTGCCCAGACCCCAGCCGAGATCAGGGCCCCGTCGCGCCGGGCGCCGCCCAGACCCCGGCTGAGATCAGGGCCCCGTCGTGCCGGGTGCTGCCCAGACCCCAGCCGAGATCAGGGCCCCGTCGCGCCGGGCGCTGCCCAGACCCCACCTGAGATCAGGGCCCCGTCGCGCCGGGCGCTGCCCAGACCCCAGCCGAGATCAGGGCCCCGTCGTGCCAGGCGCTGCCCAGACCCCGGCTGAGATCAGGGCCCCGTCGTGCCAGGCGCTGCCCAGACCCCGGCTGAGATCAGGGCCCCGTCGCGCCGGGCGCTGCCCAGACCCCGGCCGAGATCAGGGCCCCGTCACGCCGGGCGCCGCCCAGACAATCCATCCATATTTCCAATCTAAAAAGACCAGACAGCCCGAGCGGGAGAACAGCAGGTCACTCTCATTTGATGGAGGGGAAAGGAGAGAGATGCAGGGACAGGCCCAAGGCCCCACAGGAGAGTCTGGGGCAGAGCCAGGAACTGACCCTAGATCTCCTGGGTCCTACCCAGCACCTCGGCCGCCAGCCCATCCTTCCTCCTCATCCCTCCTCGGCTCTGTGCTGCCAAGCCCCAGGGTTTGCTTCCCAAACGGGCTGGTCTTTGCAACTCCTGGGCTCCTCCAGGGACACCCCCAAAGAGATCCTGGGGGGCAGGCCCATGGAAACAGGCTCCCTGGGTCCCAGAAAGGGGGCACCAGCGCCCCCTGCTGCCTCGCTCGCCCAGAAAACACGTCACAAGGGACACGTGGGGACAGGGCAGGGACTGGGCCCGTCCCAGCCGAGGGCTTCGGGTCCCTTGGAAAAGGGCGAGTCCCCTGGCAGCTCGGGCTCCGCTGTCTGGAGCCGGGCACCCCATTAGCCCCCCGGGCAGCTCAGCTGCAGTGGACCCTGGGGGGGCCCCCAATGCTGGGGTGACTCTCCCTGAGGCTGGTGCCCGGGGAGGAGACGCTCAGAGCTCTGAGTTGCGCCCCGGAGCAGCAGCCGAGCCGGACGCCCACACGGGTTTGGGTTTTGCGACGGAATCGTCCCCACGGCCCCTGGGTTCGGCTGCCTTCCAGCTCCCGGGGGCAGAGTGGGCCCCTCCCGGGGGGAGAGCGGGCCCCTCCCGGGGGTAGAGCGGGCACTCTTCAGGGAGGGGCCGTGCCCAGTACCCACATTCCCCCCCAGCCGGAGGGAGCAGGGCTCCTCTCTGCTGAGGTTGCTGGCAAGGGGGTGCCAAGCCGGGGATGGTTTCTGCCCCACTAGCAAACGGGCTGAGAGCTGGAGCAGGGGAAAGGCCCAGAGAGTCCAGTGCTGCTGCTGGGCCGGGGAGAGGAGGTACCGGAGCCGCCCGCGCTCCTCATACCGCAGAGACAGTGCGGGCTAGTGGGTGGGGCTCAGGACACCTGGGTTCTGTTCCTGGCTCTGCCACTGCCCTGCTGGTGACCTTGGGCAAGTCACATCCCTCGGGGCCTCTACTTCCCTGCCCAGGCTTTGGCTCCTTAGGGAATCGCTCTCGTGCTGCGTCCACACACCGACGCTGTTCAGGGCTTCTAGATGCTCCTGCGAGAATCTTCTGCGGGAAATGGAGTCTGAGGCATGAGCTCCCACGGCTCCAGCTGCCTCCCGCCTGCATTCCCCGGCTCGTGCCAGGCTCCCACGTCCCTCCACCTCCGGCTCCACAACAAGCCGCCTTTGACGCCTGGAGCCACGCGCCAGCGCCTAGCTGCATAGCCCGGCGCAGAGGAGGCTGGATACCAGCTGGGACCAGCCCTGCCCAGCACAGCCCCGCATTGTCCTGGCTGGCGAGGTCGCCCGGGCCGGGGCTGGAATGCGCCCGCGTGGCTGGCTGGGGAATTCTTGCCAGGCCAGGGCCCAGGGCAGAGCAAGGAGATTCCCCTGGCCCAGGCCACCCCCTCTCCTGCCCCTCCTATCCCCCCATCTTTCCACAATGCCCCCCAGCTCCCTCCCCCCAGGCACCCCCCCCGTGCTGACAGCCCCAGGGCTGGGCTCTGCTCCCCTCCGGGAATGACCCCCCAGGGGCTGATCAGGGGGCAGCAGTTTGGGGCTAAGCACTGAGAGGGGGTGGAGAGGATTCCTCCAGCCCAGCCCCCGGGAGGGCAGCTGTGGGGCAGATCCACGGGAGGGCACAAGCACCGCCTGTCCCGGTGCCTCGGCGCCTCCCCCTGCCTGTCGGCGGATTTGTGTCACTTCCCCTTTAAGGGGCCAGCTCACCTGTGGGCGCAGCTCCCTCACCTGGCCCAGGTGACGCTGGGGGGAGCCAGGAAGGAGGAAGCAGCCGCAGCAGCAGGGAGCCCTGGCCAGTGTGCACAGGCCGGAGGGGGCCAGGCCAGGCCAGGATCATGTCAGCCTCCGCGGTCTTTGTCCTGGACCTCAAAGGCAAGGTGAGCCCTGGGCCTGCTGCCCCCGACCGGCTCGGCCTGGGCAGCTGGGTCCAGGCAGGGGAGAACGGGGGGGGGACTTTGCAAATGGTCCCTAAAGGGAGGCTGGAGAGACCCCCCCAGCATGCTCTGCCCTGGTGTGGTGCCACCCCTGCCCCAGCTCTGAACAACTAGCCCTGGAAACCAAGGCACTGGGGCGGGGGACCACAGAACCAGATCCAAGAATAGAACCCAGGAGTCCTGGCGTCAGGCCCCTGCTCCGATCACCAGAACCCCCTCCCCTCCCCGAGCTGGGGGAAGAACCCAGGAGTCCTGTTTCCAGCCCCCCCCCCAATAACAGCTAGACCCCACTCCCGTCCCAGAGTCCTGGCTCCCAGCCCCCTGCTCTGACTAGCAGATGAGATGTGGGGAGGAGCATGCTGTGAAGGGGGGGACGTCCCACTCCACCCGGGGTCCCGGGATGGCCACAGCCAGGTGGGACTGGCCAGCCCTGGCTCCCATCCGGATGCCCGGCTCCAGCTCCACCAGGCGCAGATGGGGAACAACCTGCCCCAGGAAGGCCTCGTCCCACCCTGACCGAGCTCTGGGCGCTGCTTGCCTGGGCTCTGGAGGGGCTGCCAGGCTGCCAGAACATGGGGGGCAGGGGCTGCATGGGGAGCCTGGCGGGGAGGGGGGGAGTCCACCAGGCCACTCGCCTGAATGAATGAAAGGCCACAAAGTCCTCAGCCCCTGTTGGAACAGGGCCAAAGCCTGGCTGTGGGGAGCGGGTCCCCGTGGAGGGCAGGGCTGGTGCGCTCCTGTGGGGGTCCCCGTGGGGGGCTCCCTCGGGCCTGGCCCCATGTGCCCCCGCCTCTCTGTCCTGCAGCCGCTGATCAGCCGGAACTACAAGGGGGACGTGAGCATGGCAGAGATCGATCACTTCATGCCGCTGCTGATGCAGAAGGAGGAGGAGGGGGCCCTGACGCCCCTGCTGACCCACGGCAAAGTCCATTTCCTCTGGATCAAGCACACCAACCTGTACCGTATCCTGCCAGCACCGGGTGCCGCCCCTGCACCCCTTTGCAAGCTCTGGCGCCCGTGATCTCCTGGTGCCATGTCCCCAAACTGCCGGCGCTAACCGGCAGCCGCCCGACCCCTCTCCCCTGGCGGGTCCTCCTGGGGCAGGGGTGGGTGCGAGGGCAGAAGGTGGTTCCCTGCTCCCCAAGGTGACGCCCCCTTTCCTTAACCCGCCTCTCAGTGGTGGCCACCACCATGAAGAATGCCAACGCCTCGCTGGTCTACTCCTTCCTCTACAAGGTGGTGGAGGTGAGGGCACGGGCGGCGCTGGGTCCGAGGGGGGGTGGGAGGGGGGATGGGCTGCAGCCTCGGTGTCACGTCCCCTGGGCCCCCACTTGGGCTGAGCACAGAGGGGTTGGGACAGCCAATGACGTCTGCACGGGGAGGCAGCAAAGCCTTGGACATTGGAGCTTTGCCTGATCCCGGAACAGATCCACTTGATTCCCCTTCATCCCCCCACCAGCCTGGCAGTGCCCAGCTCTGCATGATCCCAGAACAGATCCACTTGATTCCCCTTCATCTCCCCACTAGCCTGGCAGTGCCCAGCTCCGTGTGATCCCAGAACAGATCCACTTGATCCCCCTTCATCTCCCCGCCGGCCTGGCAGTGCCCAGCTCTGCGTGATCCCAGAACAGATCCACTTGATCCCCCTTCATCTCCCCGCCGGCCTGGCAGTGCCCAGCTCTGTGTGATCCCAGATCCACTTGATTCCCCTTCATCCCCCTGCCGGCCTGGCAGTGCCCAGCTCTGCGTGATCCCAGAACAGATCCACTTGATTCCCCTTCATCCCCCCACCAGCCTGGCAGTGCCCAGCTCTGTGTGATCCCGGAACAGATCCACTTGATTCCCCTTCATCCCCCTGCCGGCCTGGCATCGCCCAGCTCTGCCTGATCCCAGAACAGATCCACTTGATTCCCCTTCATCTCCCTGCCAGCCTGGCAGTGCCCAGCTCTGCGTGATCCCAGAACAGATCCACTTGATTCCCCTTCATCCCCCCGCCGGCCTGGCAGTGCCCAGCTCTGCGTGATCCCAGAACAGATCCACTTGATCCCCCTTCATCTCCCCGCCGGCCTGGCAGTGCCCAGCTCTGTGTGATCCCAGAACAGATCCACTTGATTCCCCTTCATCCCCCCACCAGCCTGGCAGTGCCCAGCTCTGTGTGATCCCAGATCCACTTGATTCCCCTTCATCCCCCCACCAGCCTGGCAGTGCCCAGCTCTGCGTGATCCCAGAACAGATCCACTTGATTCCCCTTCATCCCCCCGCCAGCCTGGCAGCGCCCAGCTCTGTGTGATCCCAGATCCACTTGATTCCCCTTTATCCCCCTGCCAGCCTGGCAGTGCCCAGCTCTGCATGATCCCAGATCCACTTGATCCCCCTTCATCCCCCTGCCAGCCTGGCATCGCCCAGCTCTGCGTGATCCCAGAACAGATCCACTTGATTCCCCTTCATCTCCCCACCAGCCTGGCATCGCCCAGCTCTGCGTGATCCCAGAACAGATCCACTTGATTCCCCTTCATCTCCCCGCCGGCCTGGCAGTGCCCAGCTCTGCGTGATCCCAGAACAGATCCACTTGATTCCCCTTCATCTCCCCACCAGCCTGGCATCGCCCAGCTCTGCGTGATCCCAGAACAGATCCACTTGATTCCCCTTCATCTCCCCGCCGGCCTGGCAGTGCCCAGCTCTGCGTGATCCCAGGTTCACTTGATCCCCCTTCATCCCCCTGCCGGCCTGGCAGTGCCCAGCTCTGCGTGATCCCAGAACAGATCCACTTGATTCCCCTTCATCCCCCCGCCAGCCTGGCAGTGCCCAGCTCTGCATGATCCCAGAACAGATCCACTTGATTCCCCTTCATCCCCCTGCCAGCCTGGCAGTGCCCAGCTCTGCGTGATCCCAGAACAGATCCACTTGATCCCCCTTCATCTCCCCGCCGGCCTGGCAGTGCCCAGCTCTGTGTGATCCCAGAACAGATCCACTTGATTCCCCTTCATCCCCCCACCAGCCTGGCAGTGCCCAGCTCTGTGTGATCCCAGATCCACTTGATCCCCCTTCATCCCCCCACCAGCCTGGCAGTGCCCAGCTCTGCGTGATCCCAGAACAGATCCACTTGATTCCCCTTCATCCCCCCGCCGGCCTGGCAGTGCCCAGCTCTGCGTGATCCCAGATCCACTTGATCCCCCTTCATCCCCCTGCCAGCCTGGCAGTGCCCAGCTCTGCATGATCCCAGATCCACTTGATCCCCCTTCATCCCCCTGCCAGCCTGGCAGCGCCCAGCTCTGTGTGATCCCAGATCCACTTGATTCCCCTTCATCCCCCTGCCAGCCTGGCAGTGCCCAGCTCTGCATGATCCCAGATCCACTTGATCCCCCTTCATCCCCCTGCCAGCCTGGCAGTGCCCAGCTCTGCGTGATCCCAGAACAGATCCACTTGATTCCCCTTCATCCCCCCGCCAGCCTGGCAGTGCCCAGCTCTGCATGATCCCAGGTTCACTTGATCCCCCTTCATCCCCCTGCCGGCCTGGCAGTGCCCAGCTCTGCGTGATCCCAGAACAGATCCACTTGATTCCCCTTCATCCCCCCGCCAGCCTGGCAGTGCCCAGCTCTGCATGATCCCAGAACAGATCCACTTGATTCCCCTTCATCCCCCCGCCGGCCTGGCAGTGCCCAGCTCTGCGTGATCCCAGGTTCACTTGATCCCCCTTCATCCCCCTGCCGGCCTGGCAGTGCCCAGCTCTGCGTGATCCCAGAACAGATCCACTTGATCCCCCTTCATCCCCCCACCAGCCTGGCAGTGCCCAGCTCTGTGTGATCCCAGATCCACTTGATCCCCCTTCATCCCCCCACCAGCCTGGCAGTGCCCAGCTCTGCGTGATCCCAGAACAGATCCACTTGATTCCCCTTCATCCCCCCGCCGGCCTGGCAGTGCCCAGCTCTGCGTGATCCCAGATCCACTTGATTCCCCTTCATCTCCCCGCCAGCCTGGCAGTGCCCAGCTCTGCGTGATCCCAGATCCACTTGATTCCCCTTCATCTCCCCGCCAGCCTGGCAGTGCCCAGCTCTGCGTGATCCCAGATCCACTTGATTCCCCTTCATCCCCCTGCTGGCCTGGCAGTGCCCAGCTCTGCGTGATCCCAGAACAGATCCACTTGATCCCCCTTCATCTCCCCGCCGGCCTGGCAGTGCCCAGCTCTGTGTGATCCCAGAACAGATCCACTTGATTCCCCTTCATCCCCCCACCAGCCTGGCAGTGCCCAGCTCTGCCTGATCCCAGAACAGATCCACTTGATTCCACTTCATCCCCCCGCCGGCCTGGCAGTGCCCAGCTCTGCGTGATCCCAGAACAGATCCACTTGATTCCCCTTCATCCCCCCGCCGGCCTGGCATCGCCCAGCTCTGCGTGATCCCAGAACAGATCCACTTGATCCCCCTTCATCCCCCCGCCGGCCTGGCAGTGCCCAGCTCTGCGTAATCCCAGATCCACTTGATTCCCCTTCATCCCCCCACCAGCCTGGCAGTGCCCAGCTCTGCCTGATCCCAGAACAGATCCACTTGATTCCACTTCATCCCCCCGCCGGCCTGGCAGTGCCCAGCTCTGCGTGATCCCAGAACAGATCCACTTGATTCCCCTTCATCCCCCCGCCGGCCTGGCATCGCCCAGCTCTGCCTGATCCCAGAACAGATCCACTTGATTCCCCTTCATCCCCCCGCCGGCCTGGCAGTGCCCAGCTCTGCATGATCCCAGAACAGATCCACTTGATTCCCCTTCATCTCCCCGCCAGCCTGGCAGTGCCCAGCTCTGCATGATCCCAGAACAGATCCACTTGATTCCCCTTCATCCCCCTGCCAGCCTGGCAGTGCCCAGCTCTGCCTGATCCCAGATCCACTTGATTCCCCTTCATCTCCCCGCCAGCCTGGCAGTGCCCAGCTCTGCGTGATCCCAGATCCACTTGATTCCCCTTCATCCCCCTGCTGGCCTGGCAGTGCCCAGCTCTGCGTGATCCCAGAACAGATCCACTTGATCCCCCTTCATCTCCCCGCTGGCCTGGCAGTGCCCAGCTCTGTGTGATCCCAGAACAGATCCACTTGATTCCCCTTCATCCCCCCACCAGCCTGGCAGTGCCCAGCTCTGCCTGATCCCAGAACAGATCCACTTGATTCCACTTCATCCCCCCGCCGGCCTGGCAGTGCCCAGCTCTGCGTGATCCCAGAACAGATCCACTTGATTCCCCTTCATCCCCCCGCCGGCCTGGCATCGCCCAGCTCTGCGTGATCCCAGAACAGATCCACTTGATCCCCCTTCATCCCCCCGCTGGCCTGGCAGTGCCCAGCTCTGCGTAATCCCAGATCCACTTGATTCCCCTTCATCCCCCCACCAGCCTGGCAGTGCCCAGCTCTGCCTGATCCCAGAACAGATCCACTTGATTCCCCTTCATCCCCCCGCCGGCCTGGCATCGCCCAGCTCTGCGTGATCCCAGAACAGATCCACTTGATTCCACTTCATCCCCCCGCCGGCCTGGCAGTGCCCAGCTCTGTGTGATCCCAGAACAGATCCACTTGATCCCCCTTCATCCCCCCACCGGCCTGGCAGTGCCCAGCTCTGTGTGATCCCAGGTTCACTTGATCCCCCTTCATCCCCCTGCCGGCCTGGCAGTGCCCAGCTCTGCGTGATCCCAGAACAGATCCACTTGATTCCCCTTCATCCCCCCGCCGGCCTGGCATCGCCCAGCTCTGCGTGATCCCAGAACAGATCCACTTGATCCCCCTTCATCCCCCCGCCGGCCTGGCAGTGCCCAGCTCTGCGTAATCCCAGATCCACTTGATTCCCCTTCATCCCCCCACCAGCCTGGCAGTGCCCAGCTCTGCCTGATCCCAGAACAGATCCACTTGATTCCCCTTCATCCCCCTGCCAGCCTGGCAGTGCCCAGCTCTGCGTGATCCCAGAACAGATCCACTTGATTCCCCTTCATCCCCCCGCCAGCCTGGCAGTGCCCAGCTCTGCATGATCCCAGGTTCACTTGATCCCCCTTCATCCCCCTGCCGGCCTGGCAGTGCCCAGCTCTGCGTGATCCCAGAACAGATCCACTTGATTCCCCTTCATCCCCCCGCCAGCCTGGCAGTGCCCAGCTCTGCATGATCCCAGAACAGATCCACTTGATTCCCCTTCATCCCCCCGCCGGCCTGGCAGTGCCCAGCTCTGCTTGATCCCAGGTTCACTTGATCCCCCTTCATCCCCCTGCCGGCCTGGCAGTGCCCAGCTCTGCGTGATCCCAGAACAGATCCACTTGATCCCCCTTCATCCCCCCACCAGCCTGGCAGTGCCCAGCTCTGTGTGATCCCAGATCCACTTGATTCCCCTTCATCCCCCCACCAGCCTGGCAGTGCCCAGCTCTGCGTGATCCCAGAACAGATCCACTTGATTCCCCTTCATCCCCCCGCCGGCCTGGCAGTGCCCAGCTCTGCGTGATCCCAGATCCACTTGATTCCCCTTCATCTCCCCGCCAGCCTGGCAGTGCCCAGCTCTGCATGATCCCAGAACAGATCCACTTGATTCCCCTTCATCCCCCTGCCAGCCTGGCAGTGCCCAGCTCTGCGTGATCCCAGATCCACTTGATTCCCCTTCATCTCCCCGCCAGCCTGGCAGTGCCCAGCTCTGCGTGATCCCAGATCCACTTGATTCCCCTTCATCCCCCTGCTGGCCTGGCAGTGCCCAGCTCTGCGTGATCCCAGAACAGATCCACTTGATCCCCCTTCATCTCCCCGCCGGCCTGGCAGTGCCCAGCTCTGTGTGATCCCAGAACAGATCCACTTGATTCCCCTTCATCCCCCCACCAGCCTGGCAGTGCCCAGCTCTGCCTGATCCCAGAACAGATCCACTTGATTCCACTTCATCCCCCCGCCGGCCTGGCAGTGCCCAGCTCTGCGTGATCCCAGAACAGATCCACTTGATTCCCCTTCATCCCCCCGCCGGCCTGGCATCGCCCAGCTCTGCGTGATCCCAGAACAGATCCACTTGATCCCCCTTCATCCCCCCGCCGGCCTGGCAGTGCCCAGCTCTGCGTAATCCCAGATCCACTTGATTCCCCTTCATCCCCCCACCAGCCTGGCAGTGCCCAGCTCTGCCTGATCCCAGAACAGATCCACTTGATTCCACTTCATCCCCCCGCCGGCCTGGCAGTGCCCAGCTCTGCGTGATCCCAGAACAGATCCACTTGATTCCCCTTCATCCCCCCGCCGGCCTGGCATCGCCCAGCTCTGCCTGATCCCAGAACAGATCCACTTGATTCCCCTTCATCCCCCCGCCGGCCTGGCAGTGCCCAGCTCTGCATGATCCCAGAACAGATCCACTTGATTCCCCTTCATCTCCCCGCCAGCCTGGCAGTGCCCAGCTCTGCATGATCCCAGAACAGATCCACTTGATTCCCCTTCATCCCCCTGCCAGCCTGGCAGTGCCCAGCTCTGCCTGATCCCAGATCCACTTGATTCCCCTTCATCTCCCCGCCAGCCTGGCAGTGCCCAGCTCTGCGTGATCCCAGATCCACTTGATTCCCCTTCATCCCCCTGCTGGCCTGGCAGTGCCCAGCTCTGCGTGATCCCAGAACAGATCCACTTGATCCCCCTTCATCTCCCCGCCGGCCTGGCAGTGCCCAGCTCTGTGTGATCCCAGAACAGATCCACTTGATTCCCCTTCATCCCCCCACCAGCCTGGCAGTGCCCAGCTCTGCCTGATCCCAGAACAGATCCACTTGATTCCACTTCATCCCCCCGCCGGCCTGGCAGTGCCCAGCTCTGCGTGATCCCAGAACAGATCCACTTGATTCCCCTTCATCCCCCCGCCGGCCTGGCAGTGCCCAGCTCTGTGTGATCCCAGAACAGATCCACTTGATTCCCCTTCATCTCCCCGCTGGCCTGGCAGTGCCCAGCTCTGCATGATCCCAGATCCACTTGATTCCCCTTCATCCCCCCGCCAGCCTGGCAGTGCCCAGCTCTGCGTGATCCCAGAACAGATCCACTTGATTCCACTTCATCCCCCCGCCGGCCTGGCAGTGCCCAGCTCTGCCTGATCCCAGAACAGATCCACTTGATTCCACTTCATCCCCCCGCCGGCCTGGCAGTGCCCAGCTCTGCATGATCCCAGAACAGATCCACTTGATTCCCCTTCATCCCCCTGCCAGCCTGGCAGTGCCCAGCTCCATGTGATCCCAGAACAGATCCACTTGGTCATCCCTCCGCTGCCCCCAGCCCCCGTGCCTGGCATGGCTTCGCCCAGCTGGCAGAGTGGGGCCGGGGGGTATTCCCGGGGGAGGGAGATCCCACCCTGGCCCCTGGGAAGAGGCGGGCAAGCGAGGGGGGGCTGACGTGGCTGGTGCTCCTGCCTTCTCCCAGGTCTTCTCCGAGTACTTTAAGGAGCTGGAGGAGGAGAGCATCCGAGACAACTTCGTCGTCATCTACGAGCTGCTGGATGAGCTGATGGATTTCGGGTTCCCCCAGACGACCGACAGCAAAATCCTGCAGGAGTGAGTAGCCCGGCCCGGGCCGGTGGATTCCCGCGGCTGGGCCTGGGGAGGCAGCGAGTGGAAACAAGGCGAAGGGAGACGCTCAGGAAATGGAGGCTCACGGGATTCGTGGGGCTGGGGGGGGAACCGGGATCTCCAGCCAGGGGCGGAGTGGGCAGCGAAGGCCAGGCCCCGGGGACGGAGACGGGCTCCTTTAACCGGGCGTTGTCCCCAGGTACATCACCCAGCAAGGCAACAAGCTGGAGACTGGCAAGTCCCACGTGCCCCCCACCGTCACCAACGCCGTGTCCTGGCGCTCCGAGGGCATCAAGTACAAGAAGAACGAGGTTTTCATCGACGTCATCGAGTCCGTGAACCTGCTGGTGAGCGGGCGGGGGGGGGCACGAGGGAGACGGGCCAAGGGCCCCGGGGGCTGGAGAGACGCCCCCAGCCAGAGCGGCCGCCGGCCGTGGCTCCCTGCCCTGGCCGGTGGCTGCCCGAGCCCCCCCTGCGAGCCCGGGCCCAGCCGCCGGGTCAGCGTGGGAGAGGGGAACGGGGTCCCGGCCCTGACCGTGCTCCTGCCCCCCAGGTGAACACCAACGGCAGCGTCCTGCTCAGCGAGATCGTGGGCAGCATCAAGCTGAAGGTGTTTCTCTCCGGCATGCCCGAGCTGCGGCTGGGCCTCAACGACCGCATGCTCTTCGAGCTGACCGGGCGTAAGTACCCGGGGGTGCCCCCTACCAGGGGTGAGCCCCTTCTGCCTGGGGCAGAGAGAGGGGTGGGGCCATGCTGACCCCACAGGTCGCCCCCCCACACTTATGGCAGAGCTCCCTCTAGCGCCTTGAGTTATTGTAGGTCCTACGTAAACTGTGTCTTGGTTTTCAGCTAGAGCAGGAGATCTTAAGTGTCTGCAGGGCTCCCCCTATCCAGTTGCACCCCCCAGCCCTTCTGCCCCCCCACCAACAGCTGCCCCCTCTGCTCGGCGTTCCAGGTGGCAAGAACAAGTCGGTGGAACTGGAGGACGTCAAGTTCCACCAGTGCGTGCGGCTCTCGCGCTTCGAGAACGACCGCACCATCTCCTTCATCCCGCCCGACGGAGACTTCGAACTCATGTCCTACCGGCTCAACACGCAGGTGGGCAGGGGGCTCCCGGCTGAGAGTGGTTAGAGCAAGGGGCTGGGAGCCAGGACTCCTGGGTTCTGCCCCTGGCTCGGGGAGGGGAGTGGGGATCCAGTGGGTTGAAGCAGGACTCCTGGGTTCTGCCCCTGGCTCGGGGAGGGGAGTGGGGATCCAGTGGGTTGAAGCAGGACTCCTGGGTTCTGCCCCTGGCTCGGGGAGGGGAGTGGGGATCCAGTGGGTTGAAGCAGGACTCCTGGGTTCTGCCCCTGGCTCGGGGAGGGGAGTGGGGATCCAGTGGGTTGAAGCAGGACTCCTGGGTTCTGCCCCTGGCTCGGGGAGGGGAGTGGGGATCCAGTGGGTTGAAGCAGGACTCCTGGGTTCTGCCCCTGGCTCGGGGAGGGGAGTGGGGATCCAGTGGGCTGAAGCAGGACTCCTGGGTTCTGCCCCTGGCTCGGGGAGGGGAGTGGGGATCCAGTGGGTTGGAGCAGGACTCCTGGGTTCTGCCCCTGGCTCTCCCAATGACTCGCTGGGGGCCCCTGAGTGACTCCCCCCTGGGCAGCACGCGGGGCAGGGCTGCCTGACTCCCTGTTCTCCCTCCCCGAGGGAAGGTGAAGCCCCTCATCTGGATCGAGTCGGTCATCGAGAAGTTCTCCCACAGCCGCGTGGAGATCATGGTGAAGGTGAGCCCCCGGCTGGGTGCGGGCGGGGGGAACCTGCCATGACCAGGCCCCAGGGCACCTGGCTCCTTCGCACCCACCCTGGATTTTCACACTGCTGTGCCAGATCCCCCCGAGCTAGCGGGGTGTGGGGACTCCCCTTGGCCTGCAATGAGCCCCCCAAACACCCCCAGCCTGCCAAGGGGAACGAACGCCGGGTGGGACACTCCCTTAGACTCATGAGACCTGGGGTCAGTTTCCTGCAGGACCCTGAGTGTGTCACTCCCGCTGCCCCATGCCTCAGTTTCCCCATCTGTAACCTGGGGATCACGTGGCCTCCCTCTGGGGGGCAGGAGGTGACTGAGTGGTCAGACAGGCACCTGGACAGGAGACCTTTCTGCTAGCCCTCCTTGGGCTGCAGCTAATGGCTGATAACAAGCCCCACCAATGAACTCCTCCGTGGGCGAGCAGCAGGAGGGTCTGATCCCCCCCTCGCCCGGGCCCCAGCTCACGGGGATGCTGAGGGGTGAGAGGGGAAGCCTCTGACGCTGCCTCCCCCGCTTGCCCTGCGAAGGCAAAGGGCCAGTTCAAG
Source organism: Mauremys mutica (assembly GCF_020497125.1). NCBI lineage: Eukaryota > Metazoa > Chordata > Testudines > Geoemydidae > Mauremys > Mauremys mutica. The sequence continues at coordinate 24,549,858 of NC_059091.1, forward strand.
AAGCAGTCGGTGGCCAACAGTGTGGAGATCTCGGTCCCCGTCCCCAGCGACGCCGACTCCCCCAAGTTCAAGACCAGCGTTGGCAGCGCCAAGTACGTGCCTGAGAAGAACATCGTCATCTGGAGCATCAAGTCGTTTCCGGTAAGAGCAGCCTCTGCCCCCACCCTCCGCCTGCAAGGGTGGGGAGCCAGGGCTGCTGGATTCAATCCCTGGCTGCAGGAAGGGAGTGGGAGCTAGTGGTTAGAGCCGCGGGTGCCGGGAGCCAGGGCTGCTGGATTCAATCCCTGGCTGCAGGAAGGGAGTGGGGTCTAGTGGTTAGAGCCGCGGGTGCCGGGAGCCAGGGCTGCTGGATTCAATCCCTGGCTGCAGGAAGGAAGTGGGAGCTAGTGGTTAGAGCCGCGGGTGCCGGGAGCCAGGGCTGCTGGATTCAATCCCTGGCTGCAGGAAGGGAGTGGGGTCTAGTGGTTAGAGCCGCAGGTGCCGGGAGCCAGGGCTGCTGGATTCAATCCCTGGCTGCAGGAAGGGAGTGGGGTCTAGTGGTTAGAGCCGCGGGTGCCGGGAGCCAGGGCTGCTGGATTCAATCCCTGGCTGCAGGAAGGGAGTGGGGTCTAGTGGTTAGAGCCGCGGGTGCCGGGAGCCAGGGCTGCTGGATTCAATCCCTGGCTGCAGGAAGGGAGTGGGGTCTAGTGGTTAGAGCCACGGGTGCCGGGAGCCAGGGCTGCTGGATTCAATCCCTGGCTGCAGGAAGGGAGTGGGGTCTAGTGGTTAGAGCCACGGGTGCCGGGAGCCAGGGCTGCTGGATTCAATCCCTGGCTCTGCCACTGACTTGCTAAGTAACCTTGGGCGAGTTACTTGCCTGCTGCCTGTGTAGTCGAATCGATCCCCCCGGGTTGGCCGGCTGGTCGCAGAGGGGAGGGGAGGGGGTGCCCTGCGGCAATCTGCAGCCTCAGTTTCCCCCTGAGGGCTGCACTCGTCTCCGCAGGGTGGGAAAGAGTTCCTGATGCGGGCCCACTTCGGGCTGCCCAGCGTGGAGAAGGAGGAGGTGGAGGGGCGGCCGCCCATCGCTGTCCGCTTCGAGATCCCCTACTTCACCGTCTCAGGAATCCAGGTAGGCAGGAGCGGGCGGGGCCTTGTAGGGAGTGAGGGGCCCCCCTGCCATGGCACCTCCTGCTGGTCAGTCTGGGAATTAGCTCAGTTCCAGGCGTCCGAGCACCTCAGCCCCCCGTGCCCCTTACCTTGGGGTGCTGCCCCCAGCGGTGCCCCTCCCCTCCTAGGGGAACCCCCCGCCCTCGGGGCCCCCCTTGCCTCAGTGGCTACTGCCAGTCGTCATCCCGCCCCCGCTGCCTGGGCCAGACAGTCCGTCGTGGCCACTTCTCGCTGGCGAGGGGGTCGGACCGGCTGCCTCTGCAGCCCCTAAGGAGGCCTCAGCCTGGAGTGAGCCTGAGCCCTTAGATCCAGGCCAGCTGTGGCCCCAGCTGTGGCTGCTTCCCCAATCTGCCTCCCCCCCACCACTGCAGAGGGGCTGGGTGTGGGGAGGTGAGAACTAGGAGGATGTGGGGCAGGGCTAGACTCTTTCCCAGGACTTGGGGGGCAGCCAGTGCCTCCCTTGGGTGTGGGGAGATCCCCCTCCCCCCGCTCACGGCTTGGGGACGCTCTGGTTCCTGCCGGGGACGCGCCCGCTGCGTGGTGGTTCTGTGTGCGAGCGACTCGGCGGGGGAGCTGGACCCGGGATGGGGAGCTCCCCCCCGCCCCCGACTGCAGCTCAGTAGCTAGGTGTGGGGTTCATTCCCCCTCCTCTTCCCTGAGCCTGCGACCCTCTCGCAGAGTCTGGGCTGTCTGGGGCTAAGGGAAATGCAGCGACTGCAGATGGGTTGGAGACGCAGGGAGGTCAGGCCTGTGCCTCGGTTTCCCCCGTCTGACAATTCACCTGCTCCCAGGGGACTGGTGCTTGCAGCGAGCCCCTGAAGTCTCTGGGTGGCTGAGGGGCCAGAGGGGCCGGTCCCGGTGACTGGCCAGCTGGAGGGAGGCTGGGGTGCCAGTGGGGGGCGGGAACGTCCCCACCGAACAGCCACCTGCCTTGTGACTTCCTCTGCCCCCCCCCAGGTGCGCTACATGAAGATCATCGAGAAGAGCGGGTACCAGGCGCTGCCCTGGGTGCGATACATCACCCAGAGCGGGGGTGAGTCACCCGGGGCTGCCCAGCTGGGGGGTGCTTTGGCCGGGGTAGGTCCCCTGGGGTCTCCCCTCTCAGCCCTAGATGGGGGAAGCCCCCGGCCATGGGGGTGGGGTCGACTGAGGACGGGCGGATTCCAGGAAGGGTCACAGGGCCGTGGTGCACGTCGCGCTGGCGTGATCCTGGCGCCCCCCCCTCACGCACGTCTCCCTTTCTCGCTCCAGATTACCAGCTCCGGACCCAGTAGGCGCCCGCTGGGCAGCGAGGGATCCTGCCGCCCCCGCGCTCGAAGGAGGCTGCGGCCCCCGGACCGTGACGAGCCCCCGGTGACTCGAGAGGCCCTTTGAAGAGAATTTTGTTTGTGTGCGTTTCCCCCGGGCCGCTGCCCTCTGGCCGGCCCCAGGCCTGGTCCTGTCTCCCAACGTCTCTCTCGCTGTATAAAGAGAAAACGAACCTCGCTCGGCTCTGAGGATGGTTTTGGGGCCAGCGGCCGGGGGGCTGGAAGGCGCTGCTGGTACCTGGGCGGGGCTTGCAGAGGGCCACGTTCAGTGCCGTCCGTGGGGCTGCGTGTGCGTCCCTGAGCACGGGCTTGGGCCCCACCAGGATCCCAAGGGAGGACGACAGGGCCTGAGAGCTGGGATGGGATCTACACCCACCTGCTTCAGGGCATGAGCCAATGGGCCAGGAGGGCCCCGTGGGGCCGGGGAATCGCTGCCCTGCAGGGCGCCGGGTCCCTCCCTCTGAGGCAGGAGTGGCCGAGACGGGATTCTGGCTGCTGCGGGCTGGCCGGTTCGTACTGCGTCACCCCTGCTATGGAGCAGCTGGGAGGGCAATTGGACGGGACGGGGGCAGGAGGCAGAGAATCCTGCCCTGTCCCCTGCCGGCTCCAGTGCCCAGGGCCAGGGTCTGACCTAGTGCTCGTGGGGAAAGGTAACCGGGGCCTGGCTCCAAACCGCCTGCGGCCCCTCCCCAGGGCCCGGGCCTGCTGGCTTTGGTTATTAATGGCCCCGGAGTAAAGGCCACCCGCCCGCAGCCTGGCGCCCGTGCCGGGGGGCGGAGGGGTGGGTGCGCTGACCTGGCTGCATGGTGAGGAACGGATCCTCCCCCTCTCAGCCGGGGGCAGCACCGGGGGGGGGGGGGAGGCCTGAGAATTTCCCCACACTGGCAATGCCGTGAGCTGGGGGGCAGAGCTGAGAATGCCCGGCTGGATCGCAGGGGAGCTGGCCCCCCATCTTCCAATGCAGCATATGGGGCAGGTGCTTCATCTAGGGGGGCTAGGGCCTGGCGTCTGGGCACGCAGACTGCCTTGCCCGGGGGAGTCGCTGCCTGCTACCAGCACCCCCCCCGCCCCGCAATCAGCTGCTGCCTCTGGTGCTGGTGAGTTGCTGCCCCCCCTCCCCCATGGAGCAGGGCAGGGGAATCTGAGGAAGGGGGGGGCACAGCCCAGGTCTGGGGGTGCCAGAACTCCTGCAAGGCTCCTGGCGGGTGGGGGGTTCCTGGGAGGGGGGGCTCCTAGCAGGTGGGGACAGAGACCATGAGCTGGGGGTGGCTCCTCAGGTGGGGGGGGTCAGCCCCAGGGGGTCACTCAGCCTGGGGGGCCTTGGTCCCAGGGGTTAGGGGGGCCTGGTGTCTGCGAGTCTCCTAGCATGAGGGGGTCCCAGTTACTGGGGGGGGTCACTGAGACAGGGGTCAGGGGGAAAGGGGTCCTGGCTATGGGGGGAAGGGCAGGTCAGGGGGTTCCCACCCTGGGGGGGTCACAGAGACAGGGGCCAGGGGATGGGTCCTGGCTATGGGGGAGGGGCGGGGTCACTGAGACAGGGGTGGGTCAGGGGGTTCCTGCCCTGTGGGGGGGGTCACTGAGACAGGGGCCGGGGGGAGGGGTCCTGGCTATGGGGGGAGGGGTGGGGTCACTGAGACAGGGGTGGGTCAGGGGGTTCCTGCCCTGTGGGGGGGTCACTGAGACAGGGGCCGGGGGGAGGGGTCCTGGCTATAGGGGAGGGGCAGGGTCACTGAGATAGGGGCAGGTCAGGGGGTTCCTGCCCTGGGGGGGTCACTGAGACAGAGGTCAGGTGGGAGGGGTCCTGGCTATGGGGGAGGGGCGGGGTCACAGACAGGGGCCGGGGGAGGGGCGGCTCAGGGGGTTCCCACCCGGGGGGGGGTTTCCTGGTTATGGGGGGAGGGGCGGCTCAGGGGGTTCCCACCGGGGGGGGGGTTCCTGGTTATGGGGGGAGGGGCGGGTCAGGGGGTTCCCGCCCCGGGGGGGGTTCGTGGTTATGGGGGGAGGGGCGGGTCAGGGGGTTCCCGCCCCGGGGGGTTTTCCTGATTGTGGGGGGAGGGGCGGGTCAGGGGGTTCCCGCCCCGGGGGGTTTTCCTGGTTATGGGGGGAGGGGCGGCTCAGGGGTCCCGGTCATTCCGGCGCCGCCGCCTCCTTCCCGCCCGAAGCTGCGTTTGAATCAGGGAGCCCCGCCCGCCGTGCTGCCTCCTCGCGGCCAATCAGGAGGCGAGGGGCTGCAAGAGCTTGCCCGGAGCCGGGCTCTGATTGGCCAGTCCGGGGGAGGGGGCGCGGCCAGGGACCGGTGGTTCGGATACAATGTCTCGAACCCGGAGCTGGGAGAGAAAAACAAACACGGGGCGGCCACGTGGGCGGAGCCGAGCGCGGGACCCGCCCCGCCCCCTCCGCGACCGGCCCCAGCCCCAGGCCCCAGCCTCGCTGAGCCCGGCCCCGCCCCGCCCCCAGCTCCGCCCCGGCCCCCGCCCTCCCCGCTGCCGCAGCCGCCGGCCCCGCTCCCTGGCCGCAGCCGCCCCGCAGCAGGGTGAGGGGGGCGCGGGGAGCGGCGCGAAGGGGGGAGCCCCGGGAGGGGCCGGGCCGGGGAGCCCGGGGAAGGCGCTGGGGGGCCGGGGAGCCCCGGGAGGGGCCGGGCGGGGGAGCCCGGGGAAGGCGCTGGGGGGGGGGTGCGGGGTGCGGGGGAGCCCGGGGAAGGCGCTGGGGGGGGGGTGCGGGGTGCGGGGGAGCCCGGGGAAGGGACTGGGGGGCCGGGGAGCCCCGGGAGGGGCCGGCGGGGGAGCCCGGGGAAGGGACTGGGGGGCCGGCAGGAGCCGGGCGGGGTGCGGGGGAGCCCGGGGAAGGCGCTGGGGGGGGGGGTGCGGGGTGCGGGGGAGCCCGGGGAAGGCGCTGGGGGGGGGTGCGGGGTGCGGGGGAGCCCGGGGAAGGGACTGGGGGGCCGGGGAGCCCCGGGAGGGGCCGGGCGGGGGAGCCCGGGGAAGGGACTGGGGGGGGTGCGGGGGAGCCCGGGGAAGGCGCTGGGGGGCCGGGCGGGGTGCGGGGGAGCCCGGGGAAGGCGCTGGGGGGCCGGGCGGAGCCGGGCCGGCGGGGGGTACCTGGGCGGAGGGCGATGCCCGGCGGGGCTGCGTCCTGACCCCCCCCCCCGCGTGTGTCTGCCCCCAGGTCCCCGCCCGGCCATGCTGCTGGGGGACGAGATCAGCGCCGGGGACCGGCTGAGCGGAGCCGCCGCCCGGGGGGACCTGACCGAGCTGCGCCGCCTCCTGCACCAGGAGCTGGTTCATCCCGACTCGCACAACCGCTTCGGCAAGACGGCGCTGCAGGTGGGGACCCCCGGGGCCGCCCCCCCTCCCCCCCCCGGGAGCCCCCCCCCAGCTGCGGGTCGAAGGGCAGTTGTGGGGTGAGGGAGCCCCCAGCTCCTTTGTGCCCAGGCTGCCCAGCTAAGGGCTCTCCCTCCCCGCGGGGTCCCCATCTCTGTTCCCCCATCATCTCCAGACCCCCCCCCCCTAGCGCCCTCGTGTGCGTGTGTCCCCTCCCGGCACCCGGGTCCCATCCCCCCAGTGCCCCGGCATCCCCCCCCCCTCCCCTCCCCGGTTTACACTAATCCCCCAGGTGCCTCCCAAACAAGAGATGTTTATAAACAGCTGGGGCGGGTGCAGACCAAACACAGCCCCTTGGCCTGGCTCCAGGCCGTACGGGGGGGCTGGGTTTGAGCCCCACTCCCCGGGTGCGGGCTCTGGGACACAGGTGCGGTCCCCAGCTGCCCATCGCGGGGGCATGGTCCTGGGTTCAAATCCCCCCCTCTGCTCGCCCAGGTGATGATGTTCGGCAACACGTTTGTGGCAGAGGAGCTGCTGAAGCAGGGCGCCAGCCCCAACATCCAGGACGAGGCCGGCCGGGCACCCGCCCACGACGCCGCCCGCACCGGCTTCCTGGACACCCTGCGCGTGCTGGTGGAGCACGGGGCCGACGTCAACGTGCCCGATGGGGCGGGGGCACTGCCCGTCCACGTGGCCGTCCGGGAGGGGCACACGGAGGTGGTGCAGTACCTGGCGCCCGAGTCCAACCTGCAGCACCGCGACGCCGAGGGGCGCACCCCACTGGAGCTTGCCCGTCACCTGGGCCTGTCGCACCTCGAGGCCATCCTGGAGCAGCACCTGTCTGCCCCCGCGTAACACCTTCCTGGGCAGGAGGTGGGTGGCACCGCTCTGGGTGGGGGTGGCTAGCTCCTCCGGGGACATCCCCAATCCCTCCGTTGCACCCGCCCCAAAGGGACTTGCCTGCCCCTTCCCGTCCTAAATCCCGGCCCGTGTAAAGGCAGCTCCCCACCCCCCACCTACCTCAGAGTTCGTCTTTAACTTTCACTGTTGTTCCTATTTATATTTTTTGTGGGTGCTTTTCTCCCCTCCTAGGATGTTCCCAAGTGGGGGGGGGGCTTCTCCCCACCCTCTCCTCTTTGCATCCCCGCTCCCTTCCGGGTTGCTGACCTGTTGCGGGGGGAGGGGGAATGCCTGGTTTTGCTGCCCATGATTCGAACTCGGATCCCTGGGTGGCTTGCTAACCTTGCCTTGCAAAGCCGGAGCTTCCCTGCCCCCTCCCACTTCAGTGCAAAGCGGGGGGGGGGTGTTGTGTGGCTCCCCAGGAAAGAGCTCCATGCACAGTGCTCTCTGGTCTCTCCCCACCCCCGTATCTGCCGTTCCCCCCCTCCCCTGTACAGTGTTATTTTGTGAGTGTCCGTTTTGCATTGAATCCAGCCGGGAGGGGCGGGGGCACTGGGAACTGTGGTGTGCAAAGGATTAATGGGACCGAGCTGATGGGTCTCCAGTGGGGGGCTGCTCCTGTCTCAGCACAGCGCTGGATTTGAGTAGGAGCTATGGGGCAAATACCTGCGTCTAGGGCCGGCCAGCAGTTGGGATCCCCCATGTCCATGCATGGGGCTGCCATTAAAGGGGGCGTCCCCATGGGGGTTCCATACCCAGTCCCAGCGCTGTGCCTCCTGCCCCTCCTCGGTCCAGGCTGCCCTAGAGACTACACATCCCAGCATGCAATGCAGCTCAGGCCGGGCTCTGTGGTCTCGCCAAGCCACGCGCCAGCCACGTTTTGGGGGCTGGTGGCTGGTGTTTTCACTCCTCTGCTAGGCCCCTCAGGGACGGGCGAGCAGCGTCCCCCCCCCCCCCGCGCCCATGTGTTTGAAACAGAATTGTCTGTGCGTTGAAAACGTTTGAGCTTGATTCTTCCGGCTGCAGCCTCTTCCCCGGATGAATTGGTGGATCTGTGCTGTGTACATAGTGTTTTTTTAAAACAGAGAAAAGATTAAACCAGATTCTATTTATTGTGCTTTGGAGGAAATGTTGGGGGATAATTTAATGTTTTTAACCATTAAATTAATATTTGTGGATTATGAAGCCTGGCTTTTCCTTCCGGCAGAGATGGCGGCCCCGGCGGCGTGGGCGGGGCTGGTGGGTTCCCTGCAGCCGTCTTGCCACAGAGGTTGGGAATTAGGATCTCAATGCACTTTTCAGTGAGACTTCCCGTCACCGCTCCCATTTGATACTGGGAGGGGAAGTGACTCTTCTGAGGTGTCACAGATTGCAACAGAGCCCGGGACAGAACCCAGGAGTCCTGGCTCGCAGCACCCCCCCTGCTCTAGCCACTAGACCCCACTCCCCTCCCAGAGCTGGGCAGTAGTTGCAGCTGCCATGATACCTCTTGTTTTGCACCCACATCACATCCCACACAACTATGGCAGCACAGTCCCCCGGCTCTGGGCTCCCCCGTGATGGGCTGGGCCAGGGGCTCTCCTGCCCTGTGTGCCAGTTGCTGTAACTGCCGGGGGGAGGACACTGGGGGTCTGGCACCATTGCTCCCTGGTGCATCACCCTCTCTTTTCCCCTGTCTGAGCTTCCTGTTCCCCTGTAGCCTGCACCAGGGACTGGAGAAGATGCAAAGAACCCGCCCAGATGCCAGTGATTCGGACAGAGCTCTCCTCCCACCTGATCCATGTCGGGCTGTGGGGAGAAGGGCTCAGAGCTATTCAGGTTTTTCGGGGGCCTTTGCCGGGCTGGCTGGGAATCCAGCACACGCAATGCTGGGAACTGTGCTTCCCCCAAGCCGTGCCTGGAGCCCAGCTCGGGGATGCTGGCCGGGTACCTTCCCCTTTTCTGCTAGGCCCCTAGGGGGCAGGGGAGCTGGTTTCCCAGCTACTGGCCTGGAGATTCCTGCAGCGAGGGAGGGCATCTGTCCTGGCTCAGATGCTGCTATAGGAACCTGTAGGAGATGGGGGCGCAGCGGGATCCGCTCTGGGGCTCGTGGGGTGGGGATCCCAGCTCCCGGGCCTGTCTCTGCTCCTAGGGCTGGCCGGGTCTCCGCAGAGATCTTTGCACAAGAGGTGACGCTGCAAGGGACGCTCTATCGGACGGGCTGTCCTCTGGGTGGGGCACTCAGTGACACAGCAACCAAAGGAAGGAAGCCGGCATTTGGCAACGCTAGCTGGGTGCCTGTTGCCAGGCCAGGGTGGGGCAGCCCAGCCTCCGAGCTAGGAGATGAGGAGAAAGGAGAGCGGGCTGCTGCCAGGAGCTTTACAAAATAAAAGCGAAAGCCCTGGGCCCAGCTGGGGCCGTTTCACAACATCCCAGCCTGGGGCAAGTGGCGGAAGCCAGGAGAAGCTGAGAGATTACCAGGCTTTTCCCGGCTGCAGCTCCTCACCCCCACGCCAGGCCCCTTTGTTCTGTCTTTGCGGCATCCCAGTGATTTGCTCCCCGTGGGGTGAATCCAAACCGTGCATCTCTCCCCCCAGCAGAGCGTGCCACAGACCCCAGGCCCAAATCTCTTTGGGCCTCAGTTTCTCCATTTGTACAATAGGGACGAAAGCTCTGCCCCACCTCCTGGTTATGGCACTCGGGTACCACAGGGGTAAGAGCCAGAGAACTACCCCAGATACAGAGTTTTGCTAAGGGGCACCTGGGGCTGGGATAGTCGGGGGGGGGACTGAGGGGCACTGGCAGAGCTGGGGGAGAGGATGTCCTGGGGGGTGGTTCTGGTTGGGGGGGGTTTGGGTGGGGAAGGAGGTGGGGGGGTCCCAGGCTCTGGTGGGGGGAGCAGGGGGTGGACACTCTTCACTGACAGCTCCAGGTTGCTGCGGTCCCTTTAAATGTGTGGGGGTGGGGCTGGGTCGCTGCCCCTGAGCCCCGCCTCCTGGCCTGCCCACGTGGTTCCCCGACCCGGAAGTGCCCGGCGCCCACGTGGTGGGCAAGGAAGATGCCGGAGCCGGAGCTGAAAATCAACGCGGGCTTCGCGGCGCGCTACGGGCGCTACCGGCGGCGGGAGGAGCTGCAGCGGCGTGAGCCGGGGGCGGGGCCTGGCGAGGGGGCGGGGCCTGCGAGGGGGGGCACCCCAGGGCGCCTTTCCCCAGCAGGGGCCTGTCCCTGCGCAGCCCCCCCCCCATTGCATAACATCTGCCCCTGCAGCCCCCCCCGCCCTGACCCAGAGACACCCCCCCCCGCTCCTTCCCTGGTCCTGGAGGAGGGGATTGGGGGTGGCTGGGGGGGGGAAGTCGGGGCGGGTTGGGCACCTGGGAGAGAGGGGAGGAGGTACCCACAGACCCCCCCGCTAACCCCACTGCCTTTGACCACCCAGTGCAGGATCGCTATGGGGCCGACGAGGAGTCCAGCTCGGAATCGGAGGAAAGTGGGGACGACGTGGTGAGCGTGGGATGGAGGCTGGGGGTCAGCGGGCCTGAGAACGGGGCGCGGCTTCAGAACCGGACTCCTGGGTTCTATCCCCAGCCCTGGGAGGGGAGAGAGGGCTAGTGGGCCAGAGCAGGGGGCTGGGAGCCAGGATTCCCCCTGACGCTGACTGGCTCTGTGCCCTCGGGTGAGTGACTTCCCTGCTCAGTGCCTCAGTTTCCCCCTCTGTCCTGTGGGGATAATGCTGAGCTGCTCCTTGGTACCTTGTGGGGTGGGGTCCGTGCTAGACACAGTGCCCCAGAGAAAGGGGGGGTCACTGCTGACTAACCCGCTGGTCACGGCAGGAGCTGGACCCCCTGCAAGACCGAGATTTCTACCGCACTCTGGCCCTGCTGAAAACCAAGGACCCCAGGATCTACCAGCAAGACGCCACCTTCTACAGCCAAGCAGGTAACGTCTCCCCCTCCCACGTGTGCCTCTGCTGTGCACCCCTCCCCCTCGCTCCCTGCCCCGGTGGCTCCCCCCCATCAGAGCCGCAGGGTTGGCGTGACTCTGTGGTGCTGCCAGGAGGAAGCATTGTCCGAGGTGGGTCCCGCTGGTCACAGTAACTCTGTTCCCCTCGCCCAGCTGTGCTGGGGGGGGGGACCGCGACCGCTCGGGGCAGAGGCACGGGCCTGGCTCCCATGGGCAGCTCGCCACGTTGCCGTAATAACCCAGGAGGGACACACTGCATGGGATCCCCTTCCTGCGCCCCCCCAGCTTAATTCCCAGCTGGGACCCCTCCCCCGCTGCCTTTACTCCATTCCCGAAGTCCCCACCCCCAAGGCCATGGCTGGGGTCCCCGACCCAGGAATGCTGGGCTGTGGCTCCCCGATCTATGGGGACGCCCTTCCCAGCCTGCAGGACACCCGCACGTCCAGCTGCCTCCCCGGCTCTCCCCGCGCTGAGCTGGGCTGTGGCTCTGTTCTCAGAGTCTTTGTCAGAAAGCGGGAGGGAGGCAGCAGCTCTGAAGAGGAAGGAGAAGCCCATGTACCTGAAGGATTACGAGAGGAAGGTGATCCTGGAGAAGGAAGGGTAAGGAGCGGGGGCTGGGCTGGGCCGGGCGGGGCTATGGAGGTCCCTCGAGGGGCGATTTCATAGGGTTTAAGGCTGTTTTAAGTAGGCAAGACCCACCAGCCGTGCATCTTAACGGAGGACGCTTTGTCCCAGGTCAGAGCCCTGATGTGCACTGACCGATATCTCGTCTCCAGCCGAGGCCAATCTCTGATGCTTTAGAGGCAGGCGGGAGGGGGACCCCCCCCAGGATATATCTGTCTGATTGTGCCCTGGGAAAAACATCCCTTCCTGCCCCCTGCCAGCGACTGGCTGAGGCCCTGAAACCTGTGATTGGATTATAGCCCTTGGCTTAATGCAGAGCTTCAGGTGTTCGGTGTGCGTTGAGGACAACGCGGATGAGGGGTTGGCCTCCCTCTGGAGCCTTCTGGCCACTGGCCAAAGGCCCAGGACTGGTGGCCCCGTCGCTGAAAGGGCAGTGCAGAGTTTGAGGGCTCCTCCTCCGGCAGGCAGCGGTGGGTCTGTGGCAGTGCTGGCATAGCCGGGATTGGGTGCTCGGCCCCTCTGCCGATGGCGGCTGACATGGTGCGGGGGCTGCGTAAGCTGCCAGATAACCAGTTTTCTTCCTCTTCCAGCAAATACGAGGAGGATGAGGAGGACGAGGAAGCAGCAGCTGAAAGACAGAAGGTGGGGAGGGGTTTGGAAAGGGCCTTTTCAGGTTGTGTGTGGGGCAGGGGGGGGCTGTTTCTCTGCCCAGAGAGAGTGAGGGAGGAGGTGCCAGGAAAGCCTTCCCCCTACAGAGCCTGTTCTGCTTCCTTAACCCCCACCTGCGGTGTCAATGGGACGTGGGATTCTCCTCTTCCTGCCCTATGCTGTTGCAGCACAGCTGCTGAAAGACTGCTGGGCCCCACCCCAGAGGTGGCCGCATCTCAGTGCCAGGGGAGGGAACCCTGTATAAAGAGCCTCCATGCCCCACCCCAGAGGCGGCCACATCTAGTGCCAGGGGAGGGACCCCTGTATAAAGAGCCTCCATGCCCCACCCCAGAGGTGGCCGCATCTCAGCGCTGGGGGAGGGATCCCTTTGGGGGTATGGAGACCGGTGCCAGGTTTAGCCCTCTGTTTCCCTTGCTGTGCAGAGAGCCGCCTCCCAGAGCTACGTTGAGGAGCAGAAGCGAATCAAGGAGAGGTGAGGGGGAGGGCAGAGTGTGGGGCACAGGGTGGGCGTGGGTGACCAGGGTGGGTTCCTGCAGGGACCCACCAGACACGGGGGTCGCCGGGGGGATGGGCTGTGAGCCCCCATAGGGGTAGGTGTGCAGCAGCTGCCTGTTGGGGAGGTGCCGGCTGGGGGGGCTAGTGGTGCCCAGCACTTCAGCCAGGCAGGTGCGTGTGGTCGTTTGGGGGGGTGGACGGTGGCTTCGAACCCCGGTTCCCGCTGCTAATCCCGCGGCGTCCCCGTCCCGGCAGCTTCCGGCCGTTCGTGGCAGACAGCGACGGGGAGGAGAGCGCGGGGGAGGGCGGCTCGGCCCTGCTGCAGAAACGGATCAAGAGCCCGGAGGAGAAGGTGGGTGACTGCTGTGTGGAGGGGTGGTGGCTCCGGGTCCCTGGGCCAGTGGGGGTTCTGGGCAGAGACGGTTCCTGTGCTGGGGGGGTCAGGCGGCTGGGCTCGGGGGCTGCGGTTCTGGGAGCTGACTCCCCTAGGCGGTTCTGGGAGCTGACTCCCCTAGGTGGGGATCTCGGCACGGCGCCTCCTGCTGGGCTGGCTGGGTGCTGGGGCCGGGGGGGCTGCGCTGGCGTCCAGGGCGCTGATGGGGTCTCTGCTATCTCCTCCCCAGGCGCGAGAGGAGGAGGGTTATGTCAGCTGGCTCAAAGGGCAGGATTCGCCCCCGGACCAGCAGCTCGAGGACTTGGTAAGCGGGCGTCCGTTCTCCCCCGGCCAGGTGCTGTCGGAGTCCCGGACCCCAGGGCCAGCGTCCCCTGTGACCTGTCCCTGGCTGCCCGGGCTGGGCGCGGCCGGTGGGGGGGGGATGCCTGGGGGCCGGGCAGAGACCCCCACAAGCGCCCCCTGCTGGCGGGTGAATAGGATCCACAGCCAGTGTAAACCCAAATTGCGCCCACCAGCCCCTGGCCCAACACTTCGCCCTTTGCCCAGGGTCCCGGCGCTCCAGCGTCTCCCCTCTGGAGAGTCCATCCTCAGCCACGGGCAGGAGGCTCCTGCCGGGCGCCGGCCCCTCGGGGCTCTGTTCTGCTCTCTCCCTTGCGATCTCCTGGGACTGCGGCGTGGGTCAGCCCAGCCTGAGATCCGCTCCTGCCCGCCCCCATCTGCCTGCAGCTCTGGCTCGGCCCCGGGGGCCCGTCTAGCCTGGGATCCCGGCTCGGACAGGAGTGGCACCAGCTGCTTCAGAGGTGGGAGCGGGAGGCAGAAATGGGATTGGCTGCCCCTGGGGGAAGTCCCTCCCGACCCACGTCAGTTAGAGCGTTGGGGTCCTGCCCCAAAGCGAGAGGGGGTCCTAAGCCCCTCTCCCAACCTGGCCTCAGTCAGCACCTTGTGGCAGTGAGTTCCGCCGGCTTCTCTCCACCAGGCCCCGCTGAAGGAGTATTGGAGCGACCCCACGCTGGAGCCCGGGGAGCGCTTCCTACGCGACTACATCCTGAACAAGGGCTACGAGGAGGAGGAGGAGGAGGAGGGAAGGCACGTGCAGTGGGTGCAGCTGGGGAGCAGCTTTCCTGCCCTCTGTCTTTCCCTGCCGCGTGGGGCTGGATGAAGGACCCCGACCCCAGGAGCCAGATCACGAGCGGACCATGTTTTATGGGGTGGGGGTGGGGGGTCTGTAACTTGGGGGGCCTGGTTTGACCCCCTGTGCTGCGTGCCCTGCAGATCCAGTGGGGGTTGGGCCCCCAGAATCATGGCTCTGCTCAGCAGCGCTCCCTGGTGGGCGGCTCCGCCCCAGCTGCGCCTGCCTGGACATGTGTCCTTTGGAACTCCTGGAGACCGGCCGCCTCTCCCATTGGCCAGTCTGGGGTGGGTGTGGCCACCCTGGCCAATCAGAGCAGGAGCTGGGGGGGTTATTGCTGTGGCAGGAGGAGAACCCACTGGAACCAGATGGGGACGGGTGTGGTGGGGAGTGGGGGGGCAGCCATGGGGCTGGGAGTGTTGGGGGGGGCAGGGGGGCTTCCTGGGGATAGCGGGCGGGGGTGAAAACATGGCCTGTGAGCAGAGGTCCCTGTAGCTGGGGCGGGGGGGGCAGGGTTACCCCCCAGGGGGGTGGCTAGTGCCTGGAGAGGCACCTGTTGAAATCAACATATGGGGCAAGCATGCGGCGCTGCGGAGTGGGGGTGACAGCTGCCAGCAGGGGGCGCTTGGCCTTGGCCTGGGGAGGGCTAGAGCAGGGGGGGAGCCTGGGCTGGGCCCCCCCACCCCCACTCTGTCCTGCTGCTCCCAGGCCCGGCTGATGCTGCTGGCTCTTAGCTCAGCCCTTCAGATCCCGGGGTCGTGGGTTCGATCCCCGGCGCCGATGGCCCAGCCAGGGTGTCACGTCACCCCCAGGAGAGGTTCCGGGGAGGGTTGGTTAGTTCCTGGAGACACCCGCCCCCCATGGCCTTGTTGTCTCTCCCCAGGGGCCCCGGGGCCGTGGCGCCGCTGCGGCTGGAGGACTCCTCGGACGAGGGGGAGCTCTTCCTCAAGAAGCAGGAGGAGTTTGAGCGCAAGTACAACTTCCGCTTTGAGGAGCCTGACGCGCAGCTGGTAAGGGCCCCCCTGCGCTCCAAGCAGGGGAGAAACCTGGCTCCAAATATTGGTGGAGCAGAGCCCCTGATTTTGAATATTCCTGGGGCTTTAGCCTCAGGAGCCCATATAAGTTGGCGCCCATGGGTGGGACGCGAAAGGGTCCCAGGAGGGCGGTGCGGGGAGACCCCGCCCCAGCTGGAGTGTGGGGGCTGCAGTGTTGGGTGCCTCCCATACTGTGGGTGGGGGCGTCCAGGCCGTGGGTGCAGGACGCCAGGGTCCCTGGAGTCTCGCCTGTGTGTGGGGGGGATCTGGTGGTAATCCGGGTGCCCTGTCCCCCCCAGGTGAGGACCTATCCCCGGACCATCGCCAGCTCAGTGCGCAGGAAGGACGAGCGGCGCAAGGAGAAGCGTGAGGAGATCAGGGAGAGGAAGAGGAAGGTGAGAGATGCCCCCAGTGTGGGGGGGCGGTGGGGGGTGGGCTGAAGGGGGGGCTGGGGGTTCTCCACCCCTGGAGTCGCGGAGCTGAGCGAACAAAGACTGTTCAATAGGGGGAGAGAACAGGGGGCCCGGACGCCTGGGTTCTAGCCCCAGCTCCGGGAAGGGAGTGGGGTCTAGCGGTTAGAGCACGGGGTGGGGGCTGGGAGCCAGGACGCCTGGGTTCTCTTCCTGCCCCTGTCTCTGGTTGGTCTTTACCCTCCGTGTACTGGTGTCTCCAGGGGCTGGTTCTATCGGACACAGAGTCTCTTGGGGGTTAGGAGCCGCCCCTCCCCCATCCCTGTGTTGCATGGCCCCCCCGGCGGAGGCATCAGCGACCGAGGGGAGCCCATCCCATAATAAGCCCCGGTCCGTTCCCCCCCAGGAGAAGGCCCGGAAGCAGGAGGAGTTGAAGCAGCTGAAGAACCTGAAGCGCCAGGAGATCCTGGCCAAGCTGGAGAAGCTGCGGGAGGCGACGGGCAACGCGACCGTGGGCTTCGGGGAGCAGGAGCTGGAGGGGGCCTTCGACCCGGCCGAACACGACCGGCTCATGCAGGCGAGAGGCCCCCGTGCACCTGCCCTCGCCCGGGGGGGCCTGGCGCCTCCTGGCCTGTGCCACAGACACCCCCCCGCCCCCCCAGGCCCTGGCACCTCTCAGCCCTGCGCCACAGACACCTCCCCTGCCCCCCCCGGGCCCTGGCACCTCTCAGCCCTGTGCCACAGACACCCCCCCCTTCACCCCACTGGGGCCTGGCACCTCTCAGCCCTGTGCCACAGACACCCCCCCCGCCCTCCACTGGGCCCTGGCACCTCTCAGCCCTGCGCCACAGACACCCCCGTGCTCCCCCCGGGCCCTGGCACCTCTCAGCCCTGTGCCACAGACACCCCCCCGCCCCCCCGGGCCCTGGCACCTCTCAGCCCTGCGCCACAGACACCCCCCCTGCCCCCCACTGGGCCCTGGCACCTCTCGGCCCTGCGCCACAGACACCCCCCCCACCCCCCACTGGGCCCTGGCACCTCTCAGCCCTGCGCCACAGACACCCCCCTGCCCCCCACTGGGCCCTGGCACCTCTCGGCCCTGCGCCACGGACACCCCCCTGCCCCCCACTGGGGCCTGGCACCTCTCAGCCCTGCGCCACAGACACCCCCCCCTGCCCCCCACTGGGCCCTGGCACCTCTCGGCCCTGCGCCACAGACACCCCCCCTGCCCCCCACTGGGGCCTGGCACCTCTCGGCCCTGCGCCACAGACACCCCCCTGCCCCCCACTGGGTCCTGGCACCTCTCGGCCCTGTGCCACAGACACCCCCCCCTTCACCCCACTGGGCCCTGGCACCTCTCAGCCCTGCGCCACGGACACCCCCCCCCTTCACCCCACTGGGGCCTGGCACCTCTCGGCACCTCCTGGCTGGCCTGCAGGGACCTCCCCGCTCTCTCCATGGGGCCCTCGCATCTCCTGACTCTGCCACGCCCATCTGGGCTCCAAGGGTTAATGTCCCGTGCCAAGCCCAGCTGGCTCCCATCTGGCCCCGGCCCCATGTCCCCGGCCTGGCCTGGCTCCTCTGTGGGTCACCGGGCCGCATCCCCAGCGGCAGGGGGGTCCCCTCCCCTCTGGGGCGAGAGGTGCAGCCCGGCAGGGGGCTGGGGTGGGGACCTGCCGTGGGGGGCTCCTTTGTCCTGTCCCCCTGGGACTCCCTGCCCCGGGGGAGGAGGGATCCTGCCCCGGGGGAGGAGGGATCCTGCCCCGGGAGAGGAGGGATCCTGCCCCGGGGGAGGAGGGATCCTGCCCCTCTCCGCCCAGCTGGTCACTCGGCTCCTTCTCTTCCCACCCCACAGAAATTCTTTGGGGCCGAGTATTATGGGGAGGCTGAGGAGGAGAAGCCGCAGTTCCAGGAGGAGGAGGGTGTGGATGGTAGGTAGATGGGGGAATGTGGGGGGAGGACAATGGGGGGGCAGCATGAGACTGCCACCCCCCCCTCTGTGCTCCGATCAGCTGGGGAGATCACTTCGCCCCCCCACCCCCCTCTGCAGGGGGAAGGTGATCTGATTTGCATATTCACATATGCAAATGAGACTCGCTCCCTTTGGGAGGGGCTGGCTCCATAGCGCCCCAAACTGCAAACGGGGGGGGGGCAGCAAGGGGACATTGCATCTGAGCTTCCCCCCCATTCCTGTCCCAAAGCCTGTGGGCAGGGCTGTTAAAATCAGCTGCCGCGCCCAGCCAGAGGTGGCTGCCTCTCAGTGGTGGTGGTGGGGGGGTGATCCCTGCCCCGGCTCACAGCTGGGGGCGTGGGGGGGGCAGTGGGAGTACGAATCCGCTCCAGCGAAACCGTCTCTTTCCCCTTTGGACCCAGACGGCTGGAACTGGGACACCTGGCGTGGCCGGGCCGCGGAGGGGGGCGAGTGGCCGGAGGACGAGGGGAGCTGCGAGCCGCACTGCGAGGACCCCGACTTCGTCGTACGTCGCTGGGGCAGAGGGAATTCGCCGGCCGGTGCTCAGAGCCCGCTGGTGGCAGTGCCGGGGGGCTCCAGCAGGGGGCGCTCCCGGCACGTTCGGGGGGGCCCCGCTTGGGGATCGGGCCCGTGGCGCTGGGGGGTGGGGGGGGGGTCTCCCTGAGCCGAGCGTGACGGGCGCCCTGGGGCGGTTCTGTCCCCCCAGATGGATGCGGATTACGAGCCCCGCGGGCGGCCGGCCCCCCCCCGGAAGCGGCAGCAGGAGGCGCCGACGCTGCTGGGCAAGAGGAAGCGCAAGACGCGGTTCACGGAGGCCGTGGAGCGGGAGAAGCCCCCGTTCGACCCCGGTAAGGGGGGGCGGGGGGGTCTGCCCGGAGCCTGCTCCAGCTCCTTGGGCCTAGCAGCCGTCCTGCCCCGCCCCACCGGGAGCCCCTGGGTGCCGCCCTCCGGCCCCTCCCGGTGCCCTCTGGGTCTGCCCCAAGGGCGTCCTGCGGCCAGGGGGCCCAGCCCCCTCAGGGCCCCCCCCAGCTGAGAGGGGGAGCTGACCTGGGTGGGGGGTCACTGGGGGACAGGGCTGGGCTGGGGGCGCTGCCCTGGGCTGGGAGGGGGTTGCTGGCCCAGGGAGCCCCTGAAGCCCCCCCACGCCCAGGGCTGTGCTGAGCCCCCCGTCTCCCCCCCCCCAGAGGAGGGCTCCTTCGAGCAGTACCTGGACGAGTATTATCGGCTGGACTATGAGGACCTGATCGACGACCTGCCCTGTCGCTTCCGGTACCGCGCCGTGGTGCCCTGCGACTTCGGCCTCAGCACCGACGAGGTACCCGCTGTCCCCTGGTGCCCGCTGCCCCTTCCCCGCCACTCCCCCGTCCGGCGCCCCTTCCCCGTCCGGCACCCGCCCCCTGCTCCACCGGCCTCCCCACAGTTCAGGGCCTAGCCTGGCTTCTGTCCCAGCTCCAGGAGGGGAGTGGGGCCTAGTGGTCAGAGCAGGGGGCTGGGAACCAGGACCCCTGAGTTCTCTCCCCAGCTCTGCCCCGACTCTCTGACCTCAGGGGATCAATCCTGTCCCTTCGCCGTGCCTCAGTTTCCCCGTCTGGATCCAAGGTGGGTCCCTGCCCCTCACAGGTCATGAACCCTCCCCCACTTTGCTCTCGCCCCCCGTCAGATCCTGGCCGCTGACGACAAGGAGCTAAACCGCTGGTGCTCGCTGCGCAAGACCTGCATGTACAGGTGAGGGGCTGGGGGGCTCCCCTCCCCTGCGGCGCTTGGGGGTGGGGTGGGGGATGGGACGGCAGCAGATGGGTCCTGGGCCCCCGGCCCAGCTGGGGGACAAGGGGTGTTTCAAACCAGGACTTGGCTTTGCTCAGGTGAGCAGGCAGGGGAGGCTGGGAGCTAGGACTCCTGGGTTCTATCCCTGGCTCTGGGAGGGGAGTGGGGTCTAGTGGTTAGGGCAGGGGGGAGGCTGGGAGCCAGAACTCCTGGGTTCTATCCCTGGCTCTGAGAGGGGAGTGAAGTGTGGAGGTTAGATCTGGGGTGGAGGGGAGGGCTCGGAGTCAGGACTCCTGGGTTCTGTGTGTGCCTCAGTTTCCCTCTCCATAGCATTGCCGGATTATTGTCCATGTCCCGTTCACACGCTGCCAGGCTGATTCTCAGCCCTTCTCCTCCAACTAGAGGCCTCGGAGGGTGACCCCTGGGTCCCTCTCTGTGGGTCAGTATCTGAGCCCTCCGGCCCCGCGTCTCCCCGCAGGTCGGAGAAGGAGGAGCTCCAGGACAAAGCCGCCTACACCCGCAAGGCGCAGAACACCAGCAAGAAGCAGCAGGTCCTCAAGTCCCTGTCAGCCGCGTACGTACCCTGGGCCTGGGCTCCAACAGGGGGCGCCAGCGCTGAGTCCCCCACACTCCCGCCACGCGATTTGAACCCTTCACCTGCACGGGAGCTCGTCTCTAACCACCTTGTTTTGGCTGGGAGTTCCCTTGGTTTTTAGGAGTCCCAGGAGGCTGCTGGATGCCCCCCTCCCCCGCTGCTGCACATTCTGTGGGGCTCCGGGGGGCTGGCAGCAGGAGGGGGTCGCACTGGGGTTTCAGAACTGAGCCTGCTCTGCGGAGAGCAGGGTCCCTCCTCTCCCCCCCGCTGCTGGGGCCTGTTGGTCAGTGCCCCCCTGCCAGGCTGGGAGGGCGGGGGGTGCCCCTGAGCCGGGCGATGCTGTGCTCACATGAGGCACCGGGGGTCAGTGGAACTCCCTGCCACATGAGCCCAGGGAGGCCAAGAGCTGGGCAGTGTGAAAAGCCTGGATGCTTGTACCTCTGCTGCCTCCCGCAGGGCGTCCTGCACCTTCCGCCGGAGACGGGATACCCGGCTGGATGGGCCCCCGGGCTGGCGATGCCCCTGCTCTCGGGGCCGCAGGCCTCGCAGGGGTGGGTGGCTCTGGCAGGGCTGAATTGGCACCATGCCCTAGGCTCCCCCCCGATTTTCACCTGGCCCCTCTCCTTGTCCTGCAGCGCGGAGGCGGCCGGCAGGGCCGAGACACGGCCCAAGCTGGGGAAGAAGCACCAGGACAAGGCGAAGGAGCAGGAGCCGCACGGCGCCGGCCTGGCTGAGTGCCAGGAGGACGAGGGGCCCTCGGTGCCCATGGCAGGGGCCCTCAGCCCCACCCTGCAGCCTGGGGGCCCGGCGGGCAAGGCCTCCCCTGGGCCCCAGGCCCCCAAGGCAGGGCCGCGGCCGAGGCGGCGGGGGCGGAAGGGGCTGCTGCTGGGTGCCAAGGTGCGGGTGGGCGGGCGGGAGTTCAGCGGGCACCGGCTCCAGGCCTACGGGCTCAACCCGCGCCGCCTGCGCCACCGCCAGCTCCAGCGCCGAAGCAGGAGGCGGCCGGCGCAACAGACTCAGCGGGCCGAGGGGCCCGGCCGCCAGGGGCCCCTGGGCAAAGCCGCCCGGGCCTGAGCCCCAGGCCTACCCTGGAACTGAGGGTGGGGTGGCAGCTTCCGCCCCAGGGCCAGTTTTACCTCGCCTGCGGCTGGGGTCACTGTGTCTGCCCCTTCCAGCCGACGGAGGTGGCGCTGCTCGAAGCCCGGCCGCCTGGCTCCAGTTCTGGCTCAGTGCCTCAGTTTCCCCTGCTGGAGCTGGTGCTGAGTGTTTGGTTGCAGCGAGCGGAGCAGGGCCCGTTTGTCCTCCAGCCCCGCTGGGCGTTGTTCCCTTGTTTACAGATTCCGAAATAAACCTCGACCCGGTGCTCCGGCTCCGAGAGCTGCTTTCCTCTCGGGCCGGCCAGTGCCAGCTGCGGCTCCCCCGGAAACGCTGCTGCTGCTTACCGTAAAATGGGCCTGTTCCCCCGGCCCGGGGTGCTGCTGGCTGCACGGGGCCGGGGGTGGTGGAGGGTGAGGCTGTGGGCTGGGTCGGGCGGCTGTCCCCCCTCCCCCCGCAGAGCAGGGGCGGCCTTAGCCCTGGCAGCCGGTGTCCTCGGGGGACCCGCTAATGCCACGTGGAGCCGAGTCTCCTACCTGCCCTAATCGGGCAGCGCAAACTGAGCCAAAGCCGGTTTTTCTGATGCAAAATTGCCTCTGGGGGGAAGGCTTGGGGGGGGGGAGGGGTAGATCCTGCTTTTCCCCAGCTCCCTTGGGGGCACAGGGAGTCCTGGGCTGTGGGGCAGGGCCCTGAGGTGCATTACACGAATGGCCCCCCCCCCCTCCCGGCCGGGCGAGCCCCTGGCCCTGTGCTGGCAGCCTGGCTCCGGTCTGGGGCAGCCCCCGGTGCCGCCTGTGGCTCCCAGCTGCTGTTGCCCGGCTGTGCCCACCCCAGCTGCTAGCGCTCAGCCCTGGCGCTGTGGGGGGCTAGTGCCCATACTGCTGTGGGGCCCAGCTGCCCTGTCCCTCCCAGCACCGGCCGGGGACAGGGGACGTGCAGGGCTGATGGTGCCGCCCGGTGCCCGAGGCTGGAGCCAGCCCTGCCTTGCCGGTGGCCCCCTCCAGGCTGCAGCTAAGCCCCTGAGCCGCCTTAGCGGGTGAGGCGAGGGCGAGGCAGGCGGCCCTTGGCTGGCCGAGCGGTTTAAGGGGCCAGGGCAGGCGGGGCGAGGCCCCAGGCTGGGCACAGAGCGGCAGGAGTGCTGGGGAGATGGTCCCGGTTCGCCTGTGGCGCTCGGCGGGGCCGGGGCGGGGCCGTGCGCTGCTGCTGGCAGGGCTCCTGCTGCTGCTGCTCCGGCAGGCGGCCAAGCAGTGAGTATCTGGCACCTGGGGGGGGGGGCGTCGGGGGGGGCAGCAGGGGCTGTCGGCAGGGCCAGGAGCAGCTGTGGGTGCTGGGCCACGGCTCCCTTGTAATTCAGGGCCCAGCTCTTGCTGTGGGGGCAGGCTGGGACGAGACCCCCCCCACACACCCCATAGTGCAGGCTGGGATGGGGCTCAGGGGTTCCCCAATGGCCACCTACCTCAGCAAGCAAAGCAAGGGGGCTGCTGCTTCAGGCTGCCATTGTGCCAGGCGCTGTACATGGTGTATTACTGTAGCGCCTGGTGCTGTACATGCGGGCGGGGGGGGGGGGCGTGTATTACAGTAGTGCCCAGGCACCCCCTCCCCATTGTACCAGGCACATCACAAGCCCAGGACAGGCCGGGCCCCCAAGGACTCCCTGGCATTTAGTGGCTGCTGGGGCAGTTCTGCCAGGCAGGGCCTCTCCCTCCCCCCCCATCCCTGCCATGGGTGGGCCAGGCCCTGAGCCCCCCAGGTGCTGGCAAAGCCTGGCACCACCACGCTGACAAGCGGTGCAGGGTCAGGGTGGGCACCAGGTGCCCCCGCTCCGGCCTTGCCAGCAGGCAGGGGAGTTGTGCCCACAGCCCCTGAGGCTGGGCAGGGGTTAGGGAGATTTACCCTGCAGCCGCACAGCCAGGGCCCCAGGCTGGCGCTCAGGACACCGGGGTCCTCCTCCCCTCCCCCGCTCCTGTGCCCCACTGGATTCAGACTCAGCGCCGTGGGGCTGGGCCTGGCCGGGCAGCATCCAGGGGCCTCTCACCCGCCCCCTCTCTCCCGCCGCAGGGAGGTGGGTAGAACCAGCCCCCCCGAGCCGCTGCGGGGGGAGGGGGAGAGCTCCGGCCGCCCGCCCCCCAACGTGGTGTTCGTGAAGACTCACAAGACGGGCAGCAGCACCCTGCAGAACCTCCTCTTCCGCCTGGGCGAGCGGCACAACCTCACCGTCGCCTTCCCCCGCTACACCTACCAGTTCGCCTACCCCCAGCGCTTCGCCGCCGCCTTCGTGGAGCCGCTGCCGCCGGGCGCCGCCCGCTACAACCTGCTGCTGAGCCACCTGCGGCTGGCGGCCGGCGAGCTGGGCCGGGTCATGCCCCCGGACAGCCTCTACCTCACCATCCTGCGCGAGCCCGTCCGCACCTTCCAGTCCGTCTTCGCCTACTACCGCAGCACCGTGCCCGCCTTCCGGGCCCTCGCCGGCCACCCCCGGACCCTGGCCGCCTTCCTGCAGGCCCCGGCGCGCTACTACGACCCGGCCGACGCGGGCAACGGGCTGGCCAGGAACCCCATGGCCTTTGACCTGGGGCTGGAGGCCGGCGGGGAGGAAGGGGGCAGCCGGTGGGACCGGGAGCTGGAGCGGCTCAACCGGACCTTCCAGCTGGTGCTCATCGCCGAGCACTTCGACGAGTCCCTGCTGCTGGCGCGGGAGCTGCTGGGGCTGCGCCTGGAGGAGCTGGTTTATGTGCGGCTCAACGTCCGCCAGGGGGGCGGGGACGAGGCCTTGGCCCCGGGGCTGGTGCGGCGGATCCGGGCGTGGAACTGGCTGGACGTGCGGCTCTACCGGTACTTCCAGGCCGTGCTGTGGCGCCGGGTGGAGCGCTACGGCTACACGCGCATGAAGGGCGAGCTGGAGGCCCTGCGCTCGCTGCTGCAGGAGACCCGGGAGACCTGCCTGGCCGGGGACGCCGTGGGGCCGGAGGAGACGGCCGACGAGCTGCGGCCCTGGCAGCCCGACACCGCCGCCATCCTGGGCTACAACCTGCGGCCCGGCCTCCCCCCGGCCCAGCACGCCAGCTGCCACCGCCTGGTGCTGCCGGAGCTGCAGTATCACGCCCGCCTTTACCATCGGCAATACGGCAGGGAGCTGCGTGCCCAGCCCGGTGACTAGGGGGGACAGGCCAGGGGGAGCCCCAGAGCAGGAGGCAGGACAGCTGGGGCTGCTTCGCTGCTGCCCCCTCCCTGCTCCCGGCCTGAGAGCCCCACCCTTTGCCTAGCTAGACTGAGCCCTTCAGGCCAGCGCTCGGGGGGACGGGGACCACGAGCTTAGCGGGTGCAGCGCCCAGCCCGACCCCTCTCCCCTGAGCTGCCGTAGCTCACCCTGGAGAAGCTGGGAGCAGCCCTGCCCACCCCGTGTCACACACGGGCCCCAGCTTTCGCCTTCCCGCAGGACCGTACACGGGAGGCCCAACGGGTGCCGGACTTCGGCAAGGGGAGCCCCCCCCCCCAACTCTGTCCTGAGCTGGGGGCACCCACACGAAATAAACCAGGTCCATTCGAAACCAGCAGCTGGGGCTGATGTTCTGACGCCGCTGCAGGAGGAGCCTGCTCCGTTGGGCTGCCCCGGGCTGGGGGGGAAGGGGTCAACTGCCCTGAGGGGTGCTGATGGGGGGGTGGGGAGAGCCTGCCCCCCGTGCCCCCCCACTCCACAGGGCACACATGGCTGGTTCCATTCCCATGCTCTAAAGCCCTCTCAGCCGGCCGCCACCCTACAAGCCATGGGGCCCCCGGCTGCAGCTTTCCACTGTGCCAGGGCTGGATCAGAGCAAGGGAGGGGCTGCCTGGTGCCCCCCCACGAGCCCTGTGGCTCTGCTCCCTGCCCCCCGCCCCAGTGACAGCCAGGGGGGAAGGGCCTAGCTCCAGGTTGGCTCGGAGGCCTAGTCTCATTCCCTGTGGTGCGAGGGCTGATGCACAAGGATGGGGAGCTGGTGGAGAGCAGTGCTAGGGTCCCCTAGGGGATACAGGCGTCCCCCCACCTCACAGGGTCAGTGCTTGCAGATGGCAGCTCCCTCTGCGGCCAGGCTGCAGCCAGGCCGTCTGACCTCTGCACTCCGGTTCAGAGGGGCAGCCGGGTCCTGCCATGGCAGCCGGGCAGAGGGCAGAGCCAGACTCCAGCTGGAAACAGCAGATACCCGCGCAGCAGTCGATCAGCTCCAGGGGGCGCTAGACACTAGCGCAGTAACAGGCCCGGCCTAGGTGAGGGCACCGCTCTCCCCCGCGTGCCAGGGATTTATTCCAGTGTAAATCACAGCGTGCAGCAGGGGGCGCTCCAGTTCGCCGGCGCGTCCTTCGCCAGCTGCCTGTCCCCACAGGGGGCGCCCTCGAGCCACGTCCCAGCGCCCCCTGCTGCACCGCCAGTGTTGTGACATGGTGGGCAGGGCAGGCCGTGGCCCCCCGCCGTGTCTCTATAAATAAGTAATAAATAAGGGGGGAGCGGCCGCCCCCCGCTCACAGGAAGACGAACTCGTCCGAGGTGGCCGCCTTGGGCTTGCTGCGCCTGGGGAGCTGCACGGTCTGCTGGGAGAAGCGGGAGCACAGCTCGGCCAGCCCGTACTCCTGCGCCTGGCCCTCCGTCACTGTGAACATGGGGTACTTCTCCTTGGCCGACGAGGAGTTCAGCACCTGGGGGGCGGAGGGCTGGGGTCAGAGGGCCACGAAAGGGAGACAGAGCCACCCCCCCCTCGCCATATACACGTTATCTGCTTGCAAAATCCACACGGCACCCCCCTGCTCCCGAGCAGCACCTCAGGGAGCCCCCGGGCTGCAGGGGGGAGGGAAAAGGCTTGGGGCCAGTGGCGGCATCAGCCCCTTGGCTTGGCACGGCGGGTTCCGCATGGGCACGCATTGGGGGAGGAGCACGGAGCTGCCCTGCCCTGTCAGGATCCAGATACTGAGGCGGGCTTGAGTCTCCGCCAGTGGCAGAATCCACCTGGCGCTTTTCCCAGGCAGGGGCCCACACGCACGGCGCCGAGGCCAGGCACCAGCCCAGGGGCTGCGGGAGGGCTACGGCCAGGGCGCCCTGGGGCCCCAGCAGAGCCCCCCCGGCCGGTCCCTACTCCAGCTGGCACCAAGGCATTGCCCGCTGCGGCCATTACCCTGGTCAGCTCCGAGCACAGCGTGTCCAACTCCTGCCCGTCGCGGGCGTAGAAGCCGATGGTGCAGCTGGGATCCATTTTGCTGAAGGCCATTTTGCGGGGTGAGCTGCAGTGGAACGACTGGGAGAGAGAGCGTGTAGGCGGGTTACTCCATGGGGCCAGCCCCCGGCAGGAGCTGCCCCCCCGCCCCCCGGCTCGTACTGACCTCCAGGGGGAAGTTCTCCTTGGTGGTGTCCACGAAGGGCTGGCAGTAGTGAGGGTCCAGGTACAGCAGGAAGTCGTCTGGAAGGCAAGGGGGGGCGGGGGGAGCATCAGCAGGAGCTCAGCAGCCGGGATCACACCGGCCCCAGCACCCAACCCAAAGCTCAGTAACTCAGACCCTGCTGTGGTGCCACATGGGAACTGTAGTCTGGTTCCCTCCTGTTCGCCATTCTTCTATGGGCCAGGCTCCCCAGACAGACTACATCTCCCATGATGCACTGTGGCCAGGGACTCCCATGAGACAACCACCTCCCTGCACCACGGGGAGACTGTGGTGTATCATGGGAACTTTAGTTCGATCAGGGAGCCGACCCGAACTACAACTCCCAGGAGGCACCGCAGCAGCGTTTCTGAATCAGAGACTGTTGTGTTTCCATTTTTTGCCAAGGGGCCGGAGTTTTCCCACGGGAAGAGCCGGTTTTCTGCCCAGCCGCTCCCGTTCTGCTGCCCCGAACGTGCCGGGGACGGGTGCCGGGCACATACCTTGGTAGCCCACAAAGTAGAGCGAGTGCTTGGGCTTCCCACCGATGATCCCGATGCAGAGCTCCAGCTTCAGAAGCTCCTGGAAGGAGACGGAGACACGGAGTCGGGGGCTCAGCCGTGGCATCCACTTCCTGCTGCCCCACCCACGGCCGCAGCCCTGCCCCCAGCACGGGCCCGGCACACAGCAGGGATCCAGGCAGCTAAACAGGAGGCTGCTCTCCACAATGGAGCTGGACGGGGGGGGGCACCGAGAGGAATTCCAGGAGGACGGGGCCTCGGGAGGTTCCTACACTGGGACCTGGCTCAAGGCAGCTTGACGTGCTGTGCCAGAGCAACTGGCGAGACGGGGACTGAGAGGCAGGATGGACACGGTGCTGACCTGGGAGACCCAGGGTCAATTCCCAGCTCTGACAGACTCCCTGGGGCACCTTGGGACCTCCCTTAGCCGCTCCGTGCCTCAGTTTCCCCATCTGTGCCGTGGGGATAATAGCATTGCCCTGCCTTTTGGAGAGCACTAGAGATTGGGACAGGCAGATACTAAAGTGAGGGGGGCTGGACATGAACCCGAGACAGCTAGGGACTTCTGGACAAGTCCTGCCTCCCATTCCTTCCCCCACCAATCAGGGCCCCCTGCCCCCGCCCTACCTTCACGCAGTCTACATAGACAGGATTGAGGGTTTCCCCGCCCAGGCGCATGGGCACCAGGATGATGACAGCTTTCCGCCTGGCGCCGGGATCTGGCACCGTCCGGCCGTCGCTCCCAGACACCAGCCTTGCCACGTCCCCCTTGTACACTGAGTGGGTCACCAGACAGAGGGGAGGGGGGTTAGTCACTGGCAGCCTGGTGCCACCCTAGACACCAGTAGAGTCTGGCTTCTTCTGCCAAGGGGGAGGGGGGGGTCAGATCCTAGCCTGGGGGCAGGGAGAGACCCCCAGCCTCCAGGTGTGATACCTGAGAGTCAGAGCGCCCCCTAGCCCAGGGGTCCATGGAGCACGTCAGCTTTCAGCCACAGGCTACCCCCCAGCACAGCACTCACCTGTGCAGTCCTGAGATACGTAGACAGTCAGGCCGCTGGCTTCCGAACAGCCTTCGACCGCCTTCCTGCAGGAGATGGAGGGGAAGAGAATGAGCGTCCTGCAGCCTGGCCTCGCCCCAGCCCAGCGACTGGGATCAGACACCTGCAGCCCGGAAAACGCCAGGCGCCGCGGGGGTGGAGATCGCAGGCCGCAGGCTTGTGCTTCAGGAGGGCTCCCGTGTCATGCCCAGGGCCACCCCAGTGGAGCCAGCGTGGATTGATCCCGGTGCCGGGGGCCGTCGTCCGCTCACCTGACAATGTGGGCAGCAATGGAGGGGCCGTACCAGTCCCCGGCTTTCTTCCCCGAGCTCCTGCCCAGCTCCACCAGCCGGTGGATGCCGAAGGGTGCCCGGGGGTGATCGGCGAACCACGAGACAATGGTGCGGTGGCTCCGCTCCTTCTCCAGCTCCTGCGGGCTGAGGGGGCGCAGCGGGGCCCAGATGCGCCAGGGGTCCCTGCCTCTGTCCACAGCGAAGGCAGGCAGCTGCTGCAGGCTGGCGCTGCCAGGCCGGGCGGGAGAGACGGGCTTCATGGGGTCCATCTCCACCAGGCTGGTGGTGAACAAGGCGTCGGGCCAGGTCCAGTCTAAGAGTAACAGGAGAGGTACAGGCAGCGTGTTCCACAAGTGTGCCCTGGAGGGGGCAGGGTCCACGCATGGCATGATGCCAATACCCCTCTCCAGGGGCCAGAGCTCAGCCTGAAAGTCACTCGTGGAGTCCAGGCCAGAAACGCCCTGTCCTCCTGGGAGGCCGACTCCTGGGTTCTGTGCCTGCCCCTGCCTCAGTTTCCCTCAGAAACACCCACCTGCGTTGTGAAAGGCCGAGTGCCCTAGGGAGGGGCTAGGCAGCGACACGACCCAGGGTGCTCCGAGCGCCGGCTGCTCCCTCCACCCTGGCAGCCAGAGCAGCTGAGCATGTGCAGTGTCTTGTGCCAGCTCTCGGGGCAGAACTCTCCCCCGGGGGCAGACGGTCCCATTGCCGCCTCCTGCAGGGTGTCGCACGCCCTCCCCACCTGCCACCCACCAGGGCCTCGGCACGGAGCCGGGAGCCCTGGGCACACGCTGGCCAGCCCTGGATTTCTGCGGCGTCCCCCCACTCACTCCTGCCGAGGAAATGCATGAGGAGCCCCTGGGCGAGAATCATCTGCCCGCTGCGCAGCATGCAGCCCCAGCCGCAGTCCGTGGTCCACATGGTGCCCTCCAGCTGCTGGAACTCCCGGCGGTAGGTGAGCCAGATGCGGGAGGCAAAGTCCTTCTGGAACCGCTCCACGTCCTCTGCAGGAGAGACCCCCCCGCCCAGTCAGCCACAGGGGACCCCCAGCCAGACATGTATGGGGGCCTCCCCACTCAAATCACGGCCCCATTTCGGAGCCTCTCAGCGCTGCGCCGCCAGCAGCCAGAGGGGGCGATGTTCGCACGGAGCCCCCGCCGCAGGGCAGCGCTCTGGGCCAGGGCTCCAAGCACTGGGGACGGGGGCGGGAGAGGGGGATTCCGCATCGAGCTGGGTGGGAAGCGTTTCACCCAACACAAGTGGGAGATGCCGACACTTCTCTCCTCCCCGAACCGTGAGGAAGAGCCGGAAACCGGACCTGCTCCTTTTGGAAACGCCACAACGCCGCAGCTGCCTCCCTCCTGCCCAAGGCGAGACGCTGGTGAAACCGCAAGGTGGAGCCATGGCTGATCTGGGAGCGAACCCGGCTACTCACCCTCCACCTCGAAGCAATAGACGTGGCCGAAGAGGTACAGGGGGGACAGCTTGCTGAAGTTGGTTTTAGTCTTGACCGTCCATCCTGGGAGGGGAGAAGCAGAGAGACGTGAGCAGTGTCCTCCTGTCCCAGAGAGCAGCCAGCTCCTTCCTCCTGCTGAACCTCACATCCCAGCTGCCAGAGTCAATAACCCTCAGCTGTATGCACAAGGCATGGAGTCAGCCAGTGTACAAAGCTCTGATGCCCTGGCTGGCTGCCACGGGGCATTGCCCAGGTGCTCCAGAGGTGCCCTGTTCTCAGTGTCACGTCCCGACTGCGATCAGGTCAGGTGGGCACCATGGACTCAGCTGGGGGCGGGGGGGGAGAGAATCACTTGGGGGTTGGGCTGACTGCGCCCCTGTCCCCACGGCTCTGGTTGTGTTTGCCACCCGCCTGCCTGCATGCCAGCAGCCAGGCCTTGGTGCAAAGCAAGCCAGAGCGGGTCAAGGGGCAGCTGACTCCTGCCCCGCAGCCTCCCCAGTCAAACCCAAGCCAGTCCCCTGGGCAGCTGGCTGCCTGCGCCAGGGCCCTCCCCCCAGTCACTCTGCTGCTCTAAGCTACCGGCTCCAGCCCTTTGGAGGAAGTGAAACAGGCAACAAGCAAGAGCCTCGCCCTGAAATTCCCTCTGTGGGTGGCTCCAGGAGCTGTGATCAGCATTTGCCAGCAGCATGGAGCAGGTTGTTAGACGCAGCCATGCACTGATCTAGACCCCGGGCGGGGGCGAAGGGGTTGCTTCTTTCTCCTCCACTCCACTCTCTACGCTGGCTCCCTGGCTCCAGATCAAGGCCTCGGTCCTTAGCTTCAAGGGGTTCGCGTCTTGGCCTGGGCCCAAGAGATCCAAAAGACCGGCCAGAGCTCCGGGGACCGTGGTGGAGAGCGCCACTCCCCGGCCCAATGGAGCGCTGCGCCCTCGGGGGAAGGCTTGGCTGGGCAGCAGAGCGTTTTCCCAGGGGCCACTCCCTGACGGTGGAACAAACTCTGGGCACCAAGGGCCTTCCCAAACCTCGCACCGGCTCCAAACGCAAGGGGCACGTCTCTGACCTGCCTTCGCCAGCACAGAGCAGCAGGGACATTCCAACACACCCGACAGTGCTACCAAGACACGCCACCGCACGGGCTGCTCCCCGGGGCGGGGGAGAACTCAGAGGCGACAGGCACGAATCCCCCTGCTTAGTGTGCACCTGGGAGGAACTGGGCTGGGCCAGCAATGAGCAGGGTCCGAGCCTGGAGCGAGGGCGCGTCCGCCAGCTGGAGCCAGGAATAGCTCTCAGCTCGCGCAGTCCGAGCTCTGCATTTCACTCACCTGCTCCCTGCAACATGCGCACTACCAGCCCTCCATGGCCCTGCGGCACCCACCCTTGGGCGTCCCTGCACCCTGCTTGGATCCTGGCCGCTCACAGGGCTGCAAGGCAGCGATTCCTTTGAAACACTCCTGCATTAGCCCCTAAGCCCAGCTGCACCAGGGCCCAGGAGGAGGCGCCTGCTCCTCCTTAAGGCAGGTGACCTTCAGCCAGGGGCTCTGTAGGAGCTCAGCTGACCTCCCAGCAGCCAGCTCCTGACCACCCAGAGCAGCGCAGGACACAGAGCTGCCGTTGTTGACATGCTGATGCAGCAGACGTGTTGCGAAGTTTATCGGCAAGATAAAGTGCCTCTCACAGGCAGGCAATAGGCTCCCCCAGGAGGAGGAGGGTAGGTCTGTGGTCAGCCCTCGATGCCCTGACACAAACAGAGCCAGCACTGGGGGGCGTGTGGGCTTTCCAGCCACGTCAGCAGCAGCCAGTGAGTTGGAGGAGCCTGAATTGATGAGTTACAGGAAGAGAAACCTGCACTCAGCTGCGCTGGGGAACCTCACCCCCTCCGCTCATGGCGAGGTTTCTACTACCCTGCTAGGAGCGGGACTCGCAGCTGTCCTGGGTAGAAACAGCATGAATGATGGGCCCAATCTGTAGCCATTACCCTAGACAGTCCCCATTTCTTAGGGACCCCGCTAAGCCTGCAAGACACGCCGAGCACCGTTAGTACTACGGGGCCGTGGAGGCACCGACTGACTGATCCTTGCCACCCTCCTGGCCTGTGGGTGAGCTGGTCGACCGCCGGGGAAGACAGAGAGGGTTAAGTGACTTGCCCTGGGCCCAGAGGGTGTCGGTTTCAGGGCTGGGATTAGAACAGGAATTTCAAGGCAGACTGAGGAAAGTCTTCGGGGCGCAACACAGTTGGGGCTGAGCACGGGTGGTAGCCCAGCCTCCCAGCAGGGCCCCCTGGCTGGAATCCAGCTGGCAGGATTCTCACAAACATCAAGGCCTGGCTTGCTCATAGGCCTGGACATGCCACAGAGCCTGTAGGCACCCGGGACGGGCTGCTCCCCTATGGCCAGGGGCAGGGATACGAGCACCAGGGGTATCGACACAGGAATCTACAAGACAACTGGCAGCTCGCAATGCATCGACCTGCCTGCTGCCCACAGACCAACAGCTGCCACCACTGGAGCTGCCGCTCCCCAGCTCGAGGGCTGGGGGAAGAGCCTTTTCCACACACGGACACTCCCTTTACCGTCACTGCACCAGGCCAGAAGTGCTCCTGCTGGCACAGGCCAAGCACTCCCAGGAGACTGGGAACAGGGGCCCAGGGACAGCACATTTGGGGGCAGCCCGATTCCAACACAGACAAGTGACTTCTAATCATTCTCTTCCCTGCTGGCCAAGCCGCCCCCGGCAGGTTTGAAACCCCAGCGCACTGACTGAGCGGTGAGTCAGAGCAGGACGCAGGTCTCCTTGCTCCTCAGGCCAGCACAAGTGCCTGTACCCAGCGCGCTGGGCAGTGCCCAGGTGGCCGGGGCGCTCACCGTATTTCACGTTGTTCCAGGCCGAGAGGAGCTTGTTCTTGATCTTGTCCACCTCGTCAGGTTCGCTGGGCTGGCGGCTCTGCGCTCCCCCCGGGAACAGCCCATTGCAGCTCCCATCCTGGCCCCCGGCCCTGGGGTTAAAGAGCTTCCTGCCATCTGAATGGCGCAGCTCGTCCTGGCTGACGTACTGCACCGAGGCAGGCGAGACGGAATTCATTGAGAAGGCGGGACGGGCGCGGACGGTGTTCTCAGGGTGGCGGGGCCGGGACGCCAGTGCACGTGCATTGCCAGGAAAGCAGAGCTGCTGAGCGACCAGAGACAAGGGGTTATTTTCAGGGAGGCGGCGACGTTCAGATGCTCACCGTTAGCACAGGGGGTGAAGGTCACACACACCCCCTCCCCCCCACACCCTGTCACTTCCCCTAGGTCTGCACCCCACCCCTCAATGCCGCTGCAAGAGACGGGCATTTCAACGAACAAATCCAGGCAGCAGGGCAGTAAGTCAGTGCAACCCTCCAAGCCAGGGCAGCGCAGAGCAGTTAGTAGCGGGTAAGGCACAGAGGGAAGCCTCCCGTAACGTCCTTTCTCCCCACAGCCTTTTCCTGCCCCATGCCCTGCCCCACACCTCTCTCCAGCCTCACCTTACACCCACATGCCCCACCCCCACGGTGCTGTCCCCACCTCACCCTGTTTCCATACTTGGCACGCAGGGAGAAGCCGCTTCCTGCCACACTGGGTTGCGGGGGCCCTCTGAGGACTGCCAGCCCTGGACACCCTGGTCCTCCCATCACCTGAGCTCCCGCAGCTCCTCTGTCAGGGAATCCCTTCGTGGTCCCCTCCACGGCCCTGGCGTCCCCCAACCAAGGCCCTTCACCACCTCTCCGCCATGCAGCTATCCAGAGCGACCTCTCATAGCCCCGAGTCCCCCCCAGACACTGCCCATAGCCGAGACCTACCTCTGGCACCCCCCAAACCTGCCCCAGCCCTGCTGCTCCCCACCCAGCCAATGCCTCCTAGTCAGCTCTGGCACCCCACAGCCAAGCCCCCCCCGGAAACCTACTAAGCCAGGAATTGCCTGAGATCCCCAGACAATCCCCTCACAGCCCAAACTCCCCACAGCCTAGCCCTGGCCATCCCCACACAGCCTGCCCACTGAGCCCCTCCAACCAGAAAAAACCCATAGCCCTGTCCCAGTACCACCCCCCCGGCCTGCTGGGGGGACTCCAGCCCCCCCCATAACCCCAGCACTTCCCACCTGCAGCCCTGTCCGCAGCGCACCCCCCATAGCTCAGGGCTTCCCAGACACCTGCCCCACGGCCCTGCTCCCCCACCACACCTGGAACCGCCCCACAGCCTCACGTAGGACAGCCCAGCCCCCTAACCGCAGCCCAGCGGCCCCCACGCCCAGCCGGCCCCCCCAAATACCCCCAGGCCCCCCCCGCGCCCGGCCCCCCCCCAAATAGCCCACCCAGAGCCCCCCCACGCCGGCCCCCCAAATAACCCCCATAGAGCTCCCCCCCGTGCCCGGCCCCCCAAATACCCCCAGACCCCCCCACACCCGGCCCCCCCAAATAACCCACCCAGAGCCCCCCCACGCCGGCCCCCCAATACTCCCAGCCCCCCCCGCGCCCGGCCCCCCCAGTAACCCCCCAGAGCCTCCCCCCGCGCCCGGCCCCCCATTGACCCCCAGGCCCGGCCACTAACCCCCCCAGCGCCCCCCCGCGCCCTGCCCCCCCAGTAACCCCCCAGAGCCTCCCCCCGCGCCCGGCCCCCCCAGTAACCCCCCCAGAGCCGCCCCGCCCCCCAAATACCCCCAGGCCCCCCCGCGCCCGGCCCCCCCAGAGCCCCCCCCGCGCCCGGCCCCCACAGCTCCCCCATGGCCCCACCTGGGCGGACTCGGGGCTCGGGCCCGGCCGGCTCCGCTGCTCACTCTGTCCCCGGGGGGGGCCCCGCGGCTCCCCCGCCTCCCGCCGCCGCCATCTTAGCTGCGGGCCAGAACCCGGAAGCGGCCGGCCCCTCTCCGGGCGGAAGCGCTTCCCTGCCAGCGCCGTACGTCACCGGAAGTGGCGTTGCCAGGCGACGGGGCGAGTCGTTCCCGGGGCGGCTCCGGTGAGGGGTCACCGGGGTGTGGAACGGGGGAGGTCAGGGGTCACAGCGGAGGTCGGGGTCAGAGGTCAGCGGGTGTCAGGCGAGAGGTCACGGGCGGGTCATCAGGGTCTGGAAGGGCAGTAGGTGAAAGGTCACTAAAATAGGATGGGATGAAAGGTCAAAGGTCACTGGAGTTTAGAGGGCTTCAGAGCTCACCCAAGCAACAGGGGTCAGGGGTCAGAGGACAGCTCAGATGAAGGGGTGAGGGGTCAGAGGTCACCTAAGTAGAAGGGGTCAGGGGTCAGAAGCCACCCAAATGGAAGGGCCAGGGGTCAGAGGTCGGCGGGTCGGCGTCTCCCGCTTGCCCAGGGCAGTCCCGGATCTCGTGCCGGCCTCTGCAGCCTGTGGCAGTTCCGTGAGCCGGGTGTCGCCAGCCCCACTGGGGCGCGAGCTGCTCTCAGACCCAGCCCTGGGGAGCAGGGTCCCAGTGGGGAGAGAGGCCCCCTCCGGCCGCAGATCAGTGCTGGGTTCGGCCCCCGGGGCCCCTGAGTGGTTCTCACGTTTAGGGGGCCCAGCCGGCCTGTGTCTGGTGCATGGGCCCCCCGTCATCATGCCAAACTTCACCATCAACACAGCCCAGCCCCAGCGTGGGGAGACCATGGGGACGTCCCGGGCACTGGCAGCAGCAGCAAGTCGACGTTGTGCTTGAGGGGTCGAGGGCGCCTGGCTTTGGGGCACATGGTGGAGTCGGCACTAGAGGGAGCCTGGCGTGGAGGGCAGGGATGAGGAGAGGTCGGGGAATGGGAGTGTGTAGGAGAGAGGAGCGGGGTCCAATTAGAGTTGCCAGGTGTCAGGTTTTCGACCGGAACACCCCATTGAAAAGGGGACTCTGGTGGCTCCGGTCGGCACTGCTGACTGGGCTGCTAAAAGTCCATTTGGGGCTAAGGCAGGCTCCCTGCCTGCCGTGACACCGCACGGCTCCCAGAAGCGGCAGTATGTCTCCCCCTGGCTCCTATGCGTAGTGTGGGGGAGCCAGGGGGCTCTGCACGCTGCCCCTGCCCCAGCTCTGCAGTTCCCATTGGCCAGGAACTGTGGCCAATGGGAGCTGCGGGGGTAGTGCCTGTGGACGGGGCAGTGTGCAGAGCCACCTGCCCATGCCACCGTGTAGGAGCTGGAGGAGAGACATACCGCTGCTTCCGGGAGCTGCCTGAGGTAAGCACCACTCAGAATCTGCACCCTGACCCCTCCCATGCCCCAACCCCGTGCCCCAACCCTGATCCCCCCTCCCGCCTCCAAACCCCTCAATCCCAGCCCGGAGCCCTCTCCTGCACCCCAAACCCCTCATCCCTGGCCCCACCCCAGAGCTCACACCCCCCAGCTGGAGCCCTCACTCCCTTCTGCATCCCAACCCACTGCCTCAGACCAGAGCCCCCTCTCACACCCTGAACTCATTTCTGGCCCCACCCTGAAGCTCACACCCCCAACTGGAGCCCTCACCCTCTCCCGCACCCCTGCCCCAGCCCGGTTAAAATGAGCTAGTGAGTGAGGGTGGGGAGAGTGAGCGACAGAGGGAGGGGGGGTGGAGTGAGCAGGGGGCGGTGCCTCAGAGATGGGGCGGGGCAGGAGGCGGGGCAAGGGCGTTTGGTTTTGTGCGAGTAGAAAGTTGGCAGCCCCAGGTTCAATGTGGAGTGGATGGGCAGGGCTCCTCTGTGCAGCGGGGCGTGGGGGAACCCTGATTTAGCACAGACGCAGCCTTTCTAAGGGGACGTGTGCTGGAGTCCTGGGGTGTCAGGCCAGAAGGGACCCAGGTCGAGGAGTCTGACTCCTGCACCGGCTGCTAACTCCCACCCAGCGAGCCCGGTGTGGGGCCCAAGGACCAGCCCTCGGGGGGCGAACCTGGAATGTGCAGCGGGTGATGGGCACGGAGGAGGTCAGTGCCGGGACCATCTCTGTTCTGTGTCTGAGGTTGCTAAGCGCTACCATAATACACCTAATAACACTGACAATACATGCTCTGCCGTGTGGGTGCGGAGTGTTTTAACGCTACAGGGCAGATGGCGCTAGCTGGTTGCCTGTTTTTTACACGGCGGGGTCCTGGGTGCCGGGTTCTGTGCTGGTTCTATTGAGGGTTTGAGGTTCAACTTCCACCTGTGCGTGCTCTGAGCTCTCAGCCTCCCCCCCGAGGTGCTCCTGGCCCATATCTCCCGCTGCTGCGGGGCAGATCTGAACAGTGTCTTCCCCGAGGGTTGGAGAGGCTCAGGACCCTGCCTGGTGCATGGCAAAGCAGGCTAGAATGCTAGAAATGGGGAGGCTGGGAGTGGGAACGAGAGAGGGGGGGCGCTGGCACGGATCTGGCTCCTGCATAGGGGGGCCTGGCTGGCTCAGAGGGTCACACTCAGAGCCTTGCTGTGGGAAAGGGTCACCAGGACACACGGTTGAGACCCACTGCTCTGTGCTGTTGTGCAATACTGGCTGTGGACAGCAGGTGTCACACGCCGTCGGGCTGGAGCTAAGGTCTAGGGGTGTGTCCACACGGCAGTTCCACAATCCTGAGCCCCAGTCAGCTGGCAGGGGCCAGTGCCTAGCGCAGGGTAGGCAACCTCCAGGGCTCAGTCCTCGTTAAGTGCTAATTAAATGTCCAAGGATACTGGGTACACGGCTGTAACCTGACCCTGCCCACGCCTGGGCCAGCTGTGCGCAAGAGACAACGCGACTCTCTTGTCATCCCAAATACCCCCAGATTCTCCGCCATGCGGCCACTTCTGGAGCGGAGATCGGCAGGCGGCACACAGCAACGGGGGCAAACGCTGACAAACAGTGTTTGTGCAGGGGCTACCAGCCGGCAGGGCCACTCACAGAGCCCTGTCCGTGCGCACGCTGCTCTGGTGCAAAGGAGGGGGCTGTGAACGCCCGTGACGGACAGCTGGAGCCCAGGCACCTCCCTGGGAAGGAGCCAGCCCCGGGGACCAGCGTTTGGACCCCGCCTCCCCCCCCACCCCCTCAGAAAGTAGCAGTGCAGACGCCCAGGCATCGAACTGGCCTGCTGGGTGTGCGGGGGAGGGGGAGTGCGGACCCCTAGGAGCTGTGGGGGGGGTCAGAGGTCAAGCGGGGGCTGCTTTGCTCCACTGTTGTTTGGGGCATGGGCTTCGTAGGCAGGACAGGGGAACCTGGGCCTGCACGTGCGCCCTCTGCTGGTGCAGGGGGGCAGTGCATGCAGAGCCCCTCCCACGCCCCCAGTCCCCTGATTCGATTCGGTGCCCTCAGTGGCCCAGGCTTCTCCCTCGCTGAGTCCCTTGCCCTTGGGCGAAACCGCAGCTTCCTGCAGACCCCCAGGGCCTCATGACCAACCCCTCCCCCGCGGAGAGCCGGGAACTGGGGGTCAGCCCCCCCCAGCCCCGGCCGCCCCGGGCAGAGCCGCGGACACGCCCGGCAAGGCGCTCGCATGCTGCAGCCCGGGCTGTGTTCACACCCGTACCCCTGGCCTCACACTCTGTAGCTTTCACATCCGCAGAGCAAACCTCAAGGAGAGACGTGCCGGCCTTGTTCACACCCACGGCCTCCCAGGGCACGTGGTCCTTGCGCTGATGAGTGGCTGGCCACAAATCCTTCCAGCCCTCTGCTCCCCTGCCTCCCGCAGGGCCTGTGGCTTTGCTGGCCTGGGGCCCGTAACCCCCCCCACCCAGCCGCTCGGTTTAACGCTACCATCCAATTTGAGGTGCTTCAGAAGAGCTGAAATCAGCTTATTTTGTTTTTCCAAGCCAAGGACCAAACCCGCACGGGCCTCCTGGTCGCCCCGGCCCAGTGCCTGGCAGGCTGCCCCTGGCCTGCCTGGGCCGGGAGCTGCTACCCGCTGTGCCCCCCACCCCTGACCCTGTGGGTGGAGACTGAGGGGCACCGGGGGCCGGCAGACACGCGCCAGCTCTGGGCAGCGTGCGGGAGAGCCCTGCCCATTGCAGAGGCAGCGCTGGAGCCGCTGGCACATGCTGCTCGTTCCCACGAGAACAGAATCCCCACTGCTGGGGGCGGGGGGGTCTCTCCTGGGCTGGGACATCCCCACAGGACCCCCCAGCGAACAAGGCTGGGTCGCTCCAAGCCCCCAGGCCTCCCTGGTCACCCTCAGGGAAGCTGTAGGAATGGGCTGCTGCAGGTAGGGTCCGTCAGTGTGAGCGCTGCAGCAGGCAGCCAGCCAGCAGGGGGCGCACGAGAGCATTAGCCATTCTTCTCCTGTAGGCCCTACAGAAACTATCCCTGCGTTTTTGGGTTTTCTTCCCAGCCGCTGAGTGCCGGGGGCGTTTGGGGAATGCAGAGGCCCTGCCAGACCCGAAGCAGCTCACTCGAGGCTCCGTTGTGGGCCTACAGAACTTGGCAGTGCGTTGGCGAGTGGGTTTCGAGTGATAAGAGGAAGCGAATGCTTTACAGAAATCCCCGTGGGGAGGGGAGGGGACTTTGGCCTTTGCAGCTTTGCATAGCAGCATGCTGCCTCTGCCGGGAGTTTGTACAAACACAGGCCGGGTTTTGTCATTTGGCTGCAAAAATGCCCCCCCTCCCGACTAGTGAAGATCCACCCCGACCCTCCCCGCAGAGCAGATCTCACCAACCCCTCCCCCAGGTGGATCCACCTTCCCCCAGGGCAGATCCCATCAACACCCCCCCAGGTGGAGCCACCTTCCCCCAGGGCAGATCCCATCAACCCCCTGCCCCGGGTGGATCCACCTTCCCCCAGGGCAGATCCCATCAACACCCCCCCGGGTGGATCCACCTTCCCCCAGGGCAGATCCCATCAACACCCCCACCAGGGTGGATCCACCTTCCCCCAGGGCAGATCCCATCAACACCCCCACCAGGGTGGATCCACCTTCCCCCAGGGCAGATCCCATCAACACCCCCACCAGGGTGGATCCACTTTCCCCCAGGGCAGATCCCATCAAACCCCCCTCCCCCCAGGTGGATCCACCTTCCCACAGGGCAGATCCCATCAACACCCCCCTGGGTGGATCCACCTTCCCCCGGGGCAGATCCCATCAACACCCCCCCTGGGTGGATCCACCTTCCCACAGGGCAGATCCAATCCACCCCGACCCTTGCAGGGCAGATCCCATCCCCCCAGGGTGGATCCACCCCACCCCCTCCACCAGGGCAGATCCCGCCCCCCCAGGAGGGGAGGCTGGATGTTTCATTTTTTGCCAGGCAGCCCCCACTCAGGACAGGGACAGGGAGCGGAGGGCTGCGCGGCCGTGGAGAACCTGCCTTCCCAGGGAGGGGAACGGCTGGGGCCAGTCCCGCAAACCCGGCTGCTTTGCTCGTGTGTGGAATGTTTGTCTCCAGCCGCCCCCGGCCCTAGGGGAATGAACCTCTGGGGCCTCGCTGGGCTGGGAATGGCAGAGTTAGGGGGAACCCCTCTCCCTCCCTTGAGAGCCAGAGCCTCCAGATGGAGCCTGGAGCTTCCTGCCTCTGCCGGGCAGATGTCTCTGTGAAACCCGCAGCCCCTCTGCGAAACCCGTGCCGGTGCCCCTCACTCCCGACACGCAGCCCCTGCTAACCCAGCCTCGCCCCCCTGCTCTGCCGGTGCCCCTCACTCCCGACACGCAGCCCTTGCTAGCCCAGCCTCGCCCCCCTGCTCTGCCGATGCCCCTCACTCCCAACCCGCAGCCCCTGCTAACCCAGCCCTGCCCCCTCCAGCTCTGCCGGTGCCCCTCACTCCCGACACGCAGCCCCTGCTAACCCAGCCCTGGGCTCCCCCCATCCCCTGCTCTGCCGGTGCCCCTCACTCCCAACCCGCAGCCCCTGCTAGCCCAGCCCTGGGCTCCCCCCACCCCCAGCTCTGCCGGTGCCCCTCACTCCCAACCCGCAGCCCCTGCTAACCCAGCCCTGGGCTCCCCCCACCCCCCGCTCTGCCGGTGCCCCTCACTCCCGACACGCAGCCCTTGCTAGCCCAGCCTCGCCCCCCTGCTCTGCCGGTGCCCCTCACTCCCAACCCGCAGCCCCTGCTAACCCAGCCCTGCCCCCCCTCCAGCTCTGCCGGTGCCCCTCACTCCCAACCCGCAGCCCCTGCTAACCCAGCCCTGGGCTCCCCCCATCCCCAGCTCTGCCGGTGCCCCTCACTCCCGACACGCAGCCCGTGCTAGCCCAGCCGCGCCCCCCTGCTCTGCCGGTGCCCCTCACTCCCAACCCGCAGCCCCTGCTAACCCAGCCCTGCCCCCCTCCAGCTCTGCCGGTGCCCCTCACTCCCAACCCGCAGCCCCTGCTAACCCAGCCCTGGGCTCCCCCCACCCCCCGCTCTGCCGGTGCCCCTCACTCCCAACCCGCAGCCCCTGCTAACCCAGCCCTGCCCCCCCCAGCTCTGCCGGTGCCCCTCACTCCCAACCCGCAGCCCCTGCTAACCCAGCCCTGCCCCCCTCCAGCTCTGCCGGTGCCCCTCACTCCCAACCCGCAGCCCCTGCTAACCCAGCCCTGCCCCCCTCCAGCTCTGCCGGTGCCCCTCACTCCCAACCCGCAGCCCCTGCTAACCCAGCCCTGCCCCCCTCCAGCTCTGCCGGTGCCCCTCACTCCCAACCCGCAGCCCCTGCTAACCCAGCCCTGGGCTCCCCCCACCCCCAGCTCTGCCGGTGCCCCTCACTCCCAACCCGCAGCCCCTGCTAACCCAGCCCTGGGCTCCCCCCATCCCCAGCTCTGCCGGTGCCCCTCACTCCCAACCCGCAGCCCCTGCTAACCCAGCCCTGGGCTCCCCAAGGTTGTATCTCTGCATCTCAGCTGTCCTGGAAGCTCTCAGATCCCCTTTGCCACTCCTTGGCTTTACCCGCCTCCCGCTCAGCTTCCAGGTCCCTGTGGGAAGCTGCATTCCTTTGGGACTAGCCTCATCCCCTGCCTTCCCAGGAACCGCAGGGCCTTGGAAGGGGGGCCGCTGGAAGCTGCTCAAGCGGGGGGAGGGGGTCTCTCTCCAGGAATCTCTTGGCGCTGCCAGGAAACAAAGCGGGGAAGGCAACGTGCTAGTTATCGCTGGGGCTGCTCGCAGTGCCGGGCAACCGGCCGCAGCCAACAGAGACGCGGGCTCTGCTTCCCAGGCGCCCCACTCAGCCAGGAGCCCCTGGGGCAGAGCCGGGAGCCTGGCAGGCCGGGGGCAGAGCACAGGCCCAAGATCGGGGCCCTCGTGTCACGCCAGGCGCTGCGGGCACCGCGCGGACACGGCCTGGCCTCGCGAAGCTCCCGTCGTACCGGGGGAATGGGGCCCGGTGAGAGGCCCCCACCTGCCCGCGGGCTCCACGGCTGAGCTGGGAACTGAGCCAGCGTTCTCCGCCCCCCCTTGGCAAGGCTGCTGCCCCCTGCTGGGGTGCCCCAGTGCCCGTCAGCCGGCCCAGCGTGGGCGGGGTTTGCAGGTAGGGGACCCGTGGGAACGCGGCGCTGCGGCTGCTGCTGCAGCTTGGGGCCGGGCAGCTCCGGGACGTGGCGGGACATGCAGCAGCAGGGAGAGGAGCTGGGCCCTGCGGGTGGCAGAGCCCCAGCTGCTCCTGAGCACTGGGAACAGGTGGGGCCGGGGGCAGAGAGAGGCCAGTAGGAGGGTCATTGCCCTCTCTTAGCCAATCAGGATCCCTGGTCCCCACCGTTGCCCTCCGGTCCCCCATGCCTCCTAGACCCTATACTGCTTAGGGGGAGTCTCCTTTAGCTTGGAGGCTGCTCTGTCTCCGCTGGCGAGGACGCTGCCGGCAGCCCGGCGTATGGGCCATAGAGGAGAAGCTGCCGGTTTGTCACACTGGCGTAGGGCCTGTGGGCACAGGGCAGTGGGTCTGTTTCAGCGACAAGGCGAGTGGGGGGGTGGGGGGGTAGATGAAGACAGAGGTGGGCGGGAGGGAGTTTTCCACCCAGGAGTGGGAGCGTTTGGTGTTGTGCGTGGAACCTGGGGGGGGGGGGGGGGAAGCAGCCCGGTGGCTGGGAACGGAGCTGCAGGATGCTGGGAAATCTGAGCTGCCGGGCGGAGAGGGGTGGTGGAAGCTGGGATGCAAGAACCCAGCTGTGCCCCCGTAGCCTCCCCCAAGCACCTCTCTGCTCCCCGCTTTACGGACACCCAGCCTGACCAATCCAATGCCCAGCCCTGCTCCCGGGTGCCTTCTCAGCCAGCGAAACAAGAGCTGGGTCACCTGCCCCCACCCCACCTTCCCCTGCTCCCTGTCACGGAGCAGGGAGATGGAGGGTTATCAGGACTCAGACTGGGGTGAAGCAGGGCCCCCCTCTCCCCACTGCCCCACGGCCTCAGCTCTTGTTTAAAGATCAAACAGGCCAGTCCCCTCTGCCCCATGGAGACTGGCACTGATCTGAACCCACTGGTGTTGATAAACTGAGGGAATATGGGACACTGGGAGCCAGGACTCCTGGGTTCTATCCCTGGCTCTGGGAGGGAAGTGGGGGATACTCAGAGCCAGGACTCCGGGGTTCTATTTCCCAAGCAGAGTCACACTCCGCCCCCCGACATGCCAGGCAGTGCCCTGCCATGCAGTTCCCCTAGGGGTTTGCCCCAGGGTGAGTATCCGTAACGCCAGCAGCCCCTGGCAATAGTGCCAGGAACCTTTGTAACAGGACCTGAGTTTGCCGAGAGCCTGAACCAACATTGCTCCGCAAACCGTGCTGGCCTCAGCCATTGCAGGTGAAGCTAGAGCCTGAGGTGACCCTCCCGAGATCGGCTCAATCTGCCCTGATTGTGCCTTTGGAGTGGGCGGGGTTTGCTGTGTGGGCGGAGCCTGTGAGGCCAGTACCCGCCTTGCCCCTGGGTGCCCCTTTCTGAGGAACCTGCCGCCTCCGCGCAGAGCAGAGCTGGGAAAGTCACCGGGCGGGGGGCAAGGCCCGGCCTGGGGGTGGGGGGCATCCCTGCACTTTCCCAGCGCCTGACTCATCTGGGTCATCGACCAGCCCCCTCCTTCCTGCCCAACCGGGAGCTGGAAGCTCTGCCAGAGGCAGCCGGCTGCGGCCGCCGATAAACCCTTATCGCCCGGCCAGCTGCAGGGCCTGGGGGCAGAGCACTGCCAGCCGGGGGCCCACGGGCAGCGTCGGGGCTGTCGCAGGGGGAAGCAGGGAGGAGAGAGTCCTGGGGGAGCGTCTGCCCTGCCAGTGCCAGGCACCTCTGCCCCCGGAGAGGAACGAAGGGAGCTGAGCCCCCGGTTCCTGGCTCCATGCAGGGCTACCGGCTCCTGGGGGGAGCCCCCCCCAGCAGTTCACAGGGCTGGGCTGCGGGACAGTGTGAGGGTTTGGGGGGCAGGGAGCTGGGATCCAGCCCCCCCCACAACGGTTCACAGGGCCGGGCTGCGGGACAGTGTGAGGATTTGGGGGGCAGGGAGCTGGGATCCAGCCCCCCCGGCGGTTCACAGGGCCGGGCTGCGGGACAGCGTGAGGATTTGGGGGGCAGGGAGCTGGGATCC
The DNA here is from genome assembly GCF_020497125.1 of Mauremys mutica. Classification (NCBI taxonomy): domain Eukaryota; kingdom Metazoa; phylum Chordata; order Testudines; family Geoemydidae; genus Mauremys; species Mauremys mutica. The sequence continues at coordinate 24,593,689 of NC_059091.1, forward strand.
AGCCCCCCCCCAGTGGTTCACAGGGCCGGGCTGCGGGACAGTGTGAGGGTTTGGGGGGCAGGGAGCTGGGATCCAGCCCCCCCAGGGGTTCACAGGGCCGGGCTGCGGGACAGTGTGAGGGTTTTGGGGGGCAGGGAGCTGGGTTCACAGGGCCAGGTTGCAGCATCCAGAATGTTGTGCCCCTGCCCTGCCCCACATGTGCAGGGGGCGACGCTGCTGCCACGAACAGGGACGTCCCCCAAGGTGAGGCCCCCAAACTTGTGTCACACGCAGGCTCCCAAACAGCCCGTACACACCCGCGGCTTCGGGTCTGCAGGGTCCAACCCAGGGGCCTCCCTGCCCTTCTCAGCCCCAGCCCTGTCCCCACTCCCAGCCCGGATCCCAGCTTCCCGGGGTATATGGGGGAGGAGGAGGGGACCCAGGCGTCCGGGAAAGCAGAGGAAGCCTGAAGCTCTGCTGGAGCCAGGACAAACCTCAGGACCCAGCAAGGGGCCCAGCTGCCTGGGGGCCACGGCCAGGACTCCTGGGGTCTCTCCCTGGCTCTGGGAGAGGAGTGGTGTCTAGTGGTTAGAGCAGGGGGCTGGGAGCCAGGACTCCTGGGGTCTCTGCCCGGCTCAGGGAGAGGAGTGGGGGCTGCTGGGTTAGAACAGGAGGGGCTGGGAGCCAGGACTCCTGGGGTCTAAACCCAGCTTAGAGAAGGGAGTGGGGTCTAGTGGTTAGTGCAGGGGGGCTCTGAGTCAGGACTTGTGGGTTCTGTTCCTGCTTATGCCACAGTATGACCATGAGTGAGTCACTTAGCTTCTCTGTGCCTCAGTTTCCCCCCTATGAAATGGGGACAATCCCTGTTGTAACCTGGGGACAGTGCCTCAGTGACCATCTGTATCCAAAGGCTCAGAGCTGGACCCCCTGTTCTGTTCATTCTCCCGGGAACAGCCAGTCTCTGCCTTGGCGATTCCCTGAAAGGGGTGGTGGCGGGTCTTGCCTTGGGGTGTCCCCTGGAGCTGCTGCACATCCTCGTCTGTGCCCATGCCGCAGGGCCTGTGTGTCAGCACGGCGGACAGGAAGTGCAGTGCCCCCCCCCCCAGGCTGCCTTGGCTCCTAGGCAGGGCCAGCCCACAACATTCTGGCTCCTGAGGCGGGGAGCTCAAATGATGCCCCCAAGCCCCCTCGCTTGGGCCAACATTTTGAAAGGTCTCAGTTCTGCCTTCTTCCCGTTCTGCTCCTCTCACGGTCCTGCTCCGCTGCCTACCCCAGTAAAGGAGAACTAACAACTTAAAATGCCTTGTTCAAAAATGTTAAGTAACACGTAACTTTCAAACGTCTGAACAGCAAATTTAACTTTTCTTGTCTGCGTAGTAACACTGGCATTCGTAGCTGTTTGGATAATCAAAGTGGTGCTTTCCGTGCCAGCTCCCGCTCTGTTGAGATGGTTGCAAGGCCGACCAGCCTCTCCTGTGTCATTGTGGAGCACAGATGGGTTTTCATAGAAGATGAGGGTTGGAAGGGACCTCAGAAGATCACCTTGTCCAAGTCTCTGCTCAAAGCAGGGCTAATCCCCAGACAGATTTTTGCCCCAGATCCCTAAATGGCCCTTTCCAGGATTGAACTCACAACCTTGAGATTTATCACGCTAGTGCTCAAGCCACTGAGCTGTCACTTCCCCAAAGTTTTTATTAACTTCAGCTTGGAGAAGCTGCGTTCTCCACTGGCTACTGTTACAGGAAATGTTAGATGTATGCGCAGAGCAACAAAAGCATTTGGAAAAAGGGTGGTCATCTTATTGGTGCACATCTATTCCAGAACAGCCTTTGGAGTTGATCTTGCTGAAATGTATCTTGAAAGGGCTTTCGGTTCATCACCTAAATCACTCCCTCAATATCGCACATGTCACCTAGTGCCCTGCATTGCTGGGGTAGGTCTTCTTCAGGTAGAGTGAGGAGTTTTGGAATATCCTACAACATCCCACATATACTGCTGTGTTCCATGAGCTGCATGGAACGTTCTTCAACTGACTGTATTGCACAATCTAGCACCTGGTTAAAGAATTCAACTTTGAACTGTAGTTTGGGGTCTCTGATGGGATTATCCTGGGCCTCGTAATCAAAATGTCGTCTTCGTCGGTGACTGAATGGGTGGGAAAATAGCTTCAGTGTCAAGTTCCTCCACCAACTTCTGTGCACTCTTCAGAACGTTTTGAAATCCCTCATCTGACTGGTCAGACTGTAGGTGGGACTTTGCTTTGTCCAGTTGTTCCATTGCTCCAGATATATCAAGGTCAACACCTTGGAGTCTCTTGCTTACACCATTTATTTCAAACAGTGTGTCAGGCCACAACACTAAGCCACACAGAAATGTGAAGTTATGTATGTTTCTCGTGATTCCATTTCCCTCTGCCACTGTTCTCCCACGAACAGCTCCTGTCATAGCATTATCCTCCACAATGGCAACTACGGCCTCGTCTATCTTCCCAGTGTGCTGTTTGATAGGCTCTATCGCCTCCACTCGACTTTCCCAGCGTGGGGCACTCAATGTGAGAGGATGTTCCCAGATGTTGCTTCAAATTTGCCATCGATGAGTTGATGCACAGAAAAATACAGAGATGCTTTGAATTACATTAAAAAATTCAGCAGCCTCACTAGAAGCTGATGCTGCATCACTGGTCACCAAGTTCAATGAATGAGACTGCATGGGACAAAAACCTCTCAAGGGTTTAACTCTCGGATCCGTATCTGCACTTCTCTGTTCTTTCCTCTCATGCTGGCACCATTATCGTAGCCCTGACCTCTCATGTCAGCTATCGCAATTCCCCTTTTTAAGAAGCACGTTTGTCATACCAGCTCCTGTAGTATCATCAATGTCAGGAAATTCTAGAAAATGCTCTGACAGTCACCATTGCAGGGACATTTTCACTAGGTTCTGTTGTTGTTACAAAATGCACCATTAAAGTCATTTGTTCCGTCTGGCTGATGTCAGTTGTGCAGTCCCGCATAACAGCAATATCTTGCTGACTTCAGATCTGCCACGATCTTCTGTTAGACTTTTGTTGCCAGTAAGTTTCTGACCTCATTTTGAATTGTTTTTCCAAGGTAGTGGTGTGTGGACATTTCTTGGGTGGTGACTCTTCTTAGATGCTCCTGGAGTACAGCATCAAACTCAGCCATCAGCTCCACAAGGTTAAGGAAGTTTCCGTTGTTTGGCACATGCAGCTGATCTGAAGTGCCCCGCAGTGCTAGGTTTTGGGTACAAGCAGTCTCACTGTGGCAATGAACCTTTTCAGAACATTTTGCTAGTAAAGAGACTCTCATGCAATCTTCTCTTGATGCTGGTCATCTCTGGTGGCCTTTAACCTTAGTCTCATCTCAAGCTCTTTCCCCCTATGGATTCGCTGTCTTCTCATGGCCTGCCAGATTTCTAGCCAGATTTTTCCAGTCCTTCGTTCCTGTAGAATCCAATGTGGCTGGAATATTAGACTGGAAGAGTTTGCAACAAAACCAGGATGCAGCATTCTGGGTTTTAGTGCATAAGCCGTGGTCTCTCCACTTTGTCACCATTGGGGATTTCACGCCAGGAATGTGTTGGATGGAAACTTCTATTTTCATTGTCTTTGGGGGACATGGAGCCCAGCACTCCACCATCTCTGTGCATCTCGAGCAGAGAGAATACGTGTGCACCAGCAGACACAATTTTCTACACTCTGGGCCCCAGTGGCGCCCCCCACAGTCTGGCACCTCAGGCGGCCGCCTCAGTTCGCCTCATGGTCAGGCCAGCCCTGCTCCTGGAGCCCCAGCACGGCTTCCTGCCAGCCCTCCCGTGCTGGGGAGCAGCAGTCCAGATGCTCCTTGCCCGGCGGCCCTGCGGCTCCCGGATAGTAACCTGACATGACGCCTGCCCAGGCCTCTTAAGGAGATAATCTGCTGGGCGAAGGGCTCCTAAGCAGAACCCAGGAGTCTGGCCTCCCAGCCCCCACCGCTCTCACCACGAAACCCCAATCCCTTGTTAGAGCCTGGACTCCAATTCCTCATCAGAACCTGGGTTGGAACCCAGGAGTCCTGGCTCCCAGGACCCCCCCGGCTCTCACCACGAGACCCCAATCCCTCATCAGAGCCTGGGACAGAACCCAGGAGTCCTGGCTCCCAGCCCCCCCTGCTCTCACCATGAGACCCCAGTCCCTCGTCAGAGCCTGGGACGGAACCCAGGAGTCCTGGCTCCCAGGGCCCCCGGCTCCCAGGGGCCCACCTGCTCTCACCACGAGACCCCAATCCCTTGTCAGAGCCTGACAGAACCCAGGAGTCCTGGCTCCCAGGCTCCCCACTGCTCTCACCATGAGACCCCAGTCCCTCGTCAGAGCCTGAGACGGAACCCAGGAGTCCTGGCTCCCAGGACCCCCCCCGGCTCTCACCACGAGACCCCAATCCCTTGTCAGAGCCTGGGACAGAACCCAGGAGTCCTGGCTCCCAGGCCCCCCTGCTCTCACCATGAGACCCCAATCCCTCGTCAGAGCCTGGGACGGAACCCAGGAGTCCTGGCTCCCAGGCCCCTGCGTGCTCTGACCCTGGTGACGAGGTTTTTGGGAGCACCCGTCTCCTTGCTGACGAATGGGCTTCCTGTGTTTCTTCCTCTGCGCCTTGGCAAGACACGAATCGTTTATAAACTGTCCCGAGCCTGAACTTCTCTCCAGATCCCAGTGGGGGGGGGGGCTGGGATTTCTGCTGGGGGGGAGCGACGTTGGGGGGGCTGGTGCGTCGTCAGCCTCGCTCTTCATTTCCTGAAAAGAAGGCGAGTTTTGCACCCAGCCTTACAGCTCCGCGAGAACCACCCCCCACATCCCCCGTCCAGCCAGCCGCAGGCCTGCACCGGGGAGGTGTGAAAGTGGCTTCCCAGCGCAGTGGAGCGCTGCAGCGGCAGGCTGGCTTTCCCGCTGTTAACCTCAGCCCAGCACAGCTCTGCACCCCACCCCAGTGCACGCTGCAGGGCTGAGCACGGGCGCGTCACGCCCAGGTGCCTGCAGCTCACTGGAACCCGCTGGCCGCCTCGTGTCCTCACGCACCTTGACATGGGCCCTCCTGAGACACCAGGGGTGGGCACCGGCCGCCGCCCGCCCTGTGCTTGGCTTCTCGCTCTGGCCTTTGCCATGCAGAACCGCTTGGGGTCTTGCAGCTCCTCCCCCAAGGGGCCAGGGCATTGCCAGGGGCTGCGGCACACGCTCCCTGGGGGCCTGGCTTCCTTCGCTGCCCCAAAGCACCCCTCTGCTGCACACACACTCCTCCCCTGGCCGGGCAGAGGGGCCGTTCTCGCCAGCGCTCGCCAGACGCAGCGCCCAGCGCTTGGCAAAGGGAAGTGAAGCAGCGAGCGGGGCCCAAGGGCACCCAGCAGGCCAGTGACAGAGGCAGGAAGTGAACCCAGGCCTCGTCTCCGCTCCCGGGTGAGAGCGAGAGCCAGCCACACCTGACAGATGTCGCTCAGTGCCCAGACCCCAGGGTGGTGAGGGCACGGGCAGACCCTGCCTGGAGTGGCGCTGCCCCTTTGGGCTGGGCAGGGCTGGCTAGGAGGAGAGATGGATGCCAGGAGCCGGCTCTGTGCTTGGTGGGATTTTGTTTATTTACAGAGTCCTGGTTCCCTGGGCACCGTGGGTACAAACAGCAGCAGGCAGTTCCCTTGCTCTGAAGTCCCTGCATCTGCTCTTGCAGCGAGCTCTGTGCTCAGCCAGCTCTGCCTCTCGGCTTCCTCCCAGAGCCACCCTCACAGCTCCTCTCCTGCCGTCTCCCTCCAGCACCCGCAGGCTGCAATCCCGGCCTTGCGACTGGGAACTCGCAGCCCCCGGGGCTCTGCTCTGCGCGGCCACGTGCCTTGGGCAGTCCCTCCTTGGCTGGAGCTGTCTCGGCTGCACGATGAGGGCTTCATTGCTCCTTCCAGTGGTGTCTGAAGGAGGGCGCTTGGCACAGCCTGTGGCTTTGGGCTTGTCGGCTCCTGGCCTCGTTCCTGACAACCTCCCTTCGTGGCCGCCCGTATCCCAGTGTTCCTAGCTCGGCTGGGCTGGAAGGGGCCTCCAGCCCAGCCTCCGGCGCTGAGGCAGGACCAAGCAGCCCTACCCCCTCCCTGATTTCGTGGCCTTCGTGTTAGGCGCCCGCTCGCAGGAAGTGAACCAAGAATAGCTGCTGAGCTTTCAATCCGCACCCTGTGTTAGTCCACGGGAACGTTCGAGTGGAGACGAGCCCCAGCCGTGACAGTCACTGGCACCTTTCCAGTGACTAGCCCTCCGCTGGGCTCGCTGCCTGGGGCGGGTCCTGCCAGCCGCCCGGGGGTGCCATGGACAACCAGCAGCCCGGGGGCGGTGCCAGGGGTGGGCGGGGAAGAGGGATCCCCAGCAGGTTAGTTGGAATAACCCCCAGGTGCCCTGGCTGCCTGTCCAGTGCCAGACCTGCTGCCCCTCAGGCCCTGAGGCGTCTTCCAGGGGTCCGGATGTGTCAGTGCAGCGCAAGGAGAGGAGGCGCGTTAGGGGACGAGCGCTGGGGAAGCGTCGCTGTCGCTGTTGCTGTTGTTGCTCCGAGCCCTCAGACAGAGACAAACCCCCCCAGGCCTCTAGCGAGCGTTCTTAAAGTACAACACCCCCCACTGACCGAGCGAGACGGGTACCCCGGAGAGGCCCAACAAGGAAAATAACAGCCCACCCTGGCCATCATGGACAGCCCCCGGCTCAAACCTCTACCAAGGATCTACCACCTATCCTGGAAACCGGCCCCCCACTCTCACAGGCCAGGCCTGGCTTACAGACACCCCCCAACCTGAAGCAAATACGCACCAGCAACTACACACCACACCACAGAAACACTAATCCAGGAACCAAACCCTGCAACAAACGCCGGTGCCAACTCTGTCCACGTATCTATTCAAGGGACACCATCATAGGCCCTAACCACACCAGCCACACGTCAGGGGCTCGTTCACCTGCACATCCACCAATGTGCTATGTGCCATTGTGTGCCAGCAATGCCCCTCGGCCATGTGCATTGGCCAAACCGGACAGTCTCTACGCAGGATAAACGGACGCAAGTGGGACATCAGCAACGGTAACGTACAAAAGCCAGGAGGAGACACTTCAGTCTCCCTGGACACTCAATACCAGACGTAACAGTAGCCATCCTGCAGCAAAAAACCTTCTCCAGTGAAAAACTGCACAACTGGAATTAATTTGCAAACTGGACACCATCAAATTAGGCCTGAATAAAGACTGGGAGTGGCTGGGTCACTACAAAAACGAATTCCCCCTGCTGAGACTCACCCCTTCTTGTCAACTGCTGGAAAGGGGCCAACACTGCACTGGGCTGGTTAGCACTACCAAAGTAACGTTCCCTCCCTTGGTATTCAGGCCTCCTTGTCACCTGTTGAGAATAGGCCACTTCCACCTTCATTGAATTGGCTCGTTAGCACTGATCCCCAGCTTGGCAAGGCAGCTCCCATCTGCTCATGGGCTGTGTACTGATACCTGCCTGCTCTGTGCAGCCGAGGAAGCGGGTTCTAGCCCACGAAAGCTTCTCCCCAAATAAATGCGTTAGTCTCTAAGGTGCCACCGGACTCCCCATTGTCTTTGCTGATTTGGACTACACCCCGCCCCTGAAACCTGTCCAGCCGTAGAACCAGTCACCTTTCCGGTGAGGGTCGCAGCCAGATTTCACTGATTTTCCCTTCTGTTTCAGCGCTGGCCCTTTTAGCCAGAAGGAAACTTTATAATTTACAAAACCAACAAACCGCAGGCTTCCCAAAGCAGAGAGACCGTGTCCAAGTGTAGGAAAAATGCTGAATCTCAACCCACAGCCCCTCTGGAGCATGAGGGGAGCTGCTCGTGTTTCACCTCCCTTCATTTTGTGGTCCCAAGTCTTTGGGAGCTCATCTGGTGGGGACAGGCCTCCTCCGAATTGAAAGGTAGGATGGGGCCCCGTTTAATTGCTTGCCAGTGTCCCATCCCTGGGTCCTGGGGGGTGGAACAAGCTGATTTGAGGGCGGCAGCGGTGGGACACTGCACCACGCTCTGCGAGGCTGCGTGTGGGCTCTGGGGGCCGTGTTTTCGACAGACAAACAGCAGCTCCCCACAGAGACAGAGGCTTTTATCCTGTGTGCAGAGAAACAAAGTGGACCAGAAATTAGACCAAACAAATATTCGTACAGCGCCTGGCACAACGGGCCTTGAGCCTCAGTGCTACCGTAATTCACCCAATAAATAATGTACAGCGCCCGCACGGCTGCTACCGTAATACACCAGAAAACAGCGTGGAAGGTCCCGTTCCTTCAACCTTCAAACGCAGAAGGGCCTAACGCCAAGGAGGGGCGGGGGCGGGGGGCTGCGGGGAGTTATGCGGGCACTCAGTAGGGGGCGCTCGGCCCCACGGTCACCGCTGATGGCAGCCCCAGCATGGTGCCGGGGGGCAGTGTGCCGGGAGCAGGGAACGGCGCGGGTGACTCGGCAGGGGCGGGGTGGGGGCTGTGCTCAGCAGGGGGCACTCTCCCCTTGAAGTCAGTGGGGCCAGGGGGGCTGTGCTGCCAGGGGGCAGTGTCTGGGATGAGGGGAACCCCGGGGCCCTGGCCCAGGCCAGAACCCGGGGCCGGCTCGGCCCGCGTCCCGGAGAAGGAGGCTTGAGGCGGGATGCGCCGGGGCAGGGGCCGCTGGGCACGTCCTGGGCAGGATGTGAGAGGTGGGAGCTCACCCTTGGCTGGGAGGAATCATCTCCACCCCCCAAGCAGCCCCCACACGTCTGCCCCCCACACTCCCAGGAGCCCCGGGAGGAAGCAGCGGCCGGGTTGGCAGGAGGGAGCCAGGAGTACGGTGATGGGTGAAGCCCCCTCCTGATCCCCACGGGCCCTTCGCCCCGGTGCCTCCCGACTCAGGCTGATCAGCCCAAATCGCTGGGCTCTCCCCCCACACCCTGACACGCCAGGAGCTGCCCCACGGCCCGTTAACGCCCCAGCCACGCGCAGGGCAGCGTCTCTCCAGGCCCGGTTTGGAGCCACCGGGTCTGAAATCCCCAGTCCCGCGGGGCCGGCCTGGCAGCGGGGCCGGGGAGCCCTGCAGCTGACACGTGCCCCGGGGGCTCTCGCTGCACGGAGCTGCTGGCTCAGCAGCTGGGGCGAGCGGTTCCCTCTCCGTGACTCAGCGCGTGGGCTCCGCTGCCTGCCACAAACCCCACGTGGTGCTGCCAGCGGAGAACCAGCGAAGCCAGCGGCAAAGCGCCAGGCCGGGGGGGGACAGACCTGCCCGAAGCCTTGACTAGCCCTGCCCCTCCTGTGCCCGAGGAGCTCGAAGCGCCGTGCAGCCGGGCACAGGGGTGAGCCAGGAGCGCCCCACGAAAATGGCAAAACTCCCATCTGACTCCATGGCTGCCAGGGGCCAATCCTGGGGGGGAGCTGGGCTGGCCTCAGCCCGGGGCCCAGCGCCAGGTGTGGGGGCCGCAGCGGCGCAAGAGGGACAGCGGGAAGGGCTGGGCCGGGATCCCGGGGCAGGTGGGTGAGGATGAGGAAAACCCGAGCAAGGCGCTTCGCCCGCCCCCAGGGAGGGGGCAGCCCCCAGCCGGGGCAGCGGTGCTTGCAGGGGACTCCGCAGATCCTCCTCCCGATCTCGTTTCCTGCCCACCCACCTGCTCTGTCCTGTCCCCCAGCCTCCCCCAGCCCCGAGCTGGGCCCACCCGTCCCTCCGGTGTGGGGAGCCGCTCGTCCGGACACTTGCCCGGCGGTCCTGGCTGGCTGCCCCGCTCTGAGCCGGGGGGCTTCACCCCAGAGCTGGGAGCTCCCCGAGGGGCGGTCGTGGGGTCGCTGCAGGGAAAAGGAAGGGGGGACGTGGGACCCTCGCCCCGGGGTGGGGCTCGGGCTCAATCCGGCCCCAGGGCAGGGGCTGGTCGGCTCAGGCGGCCTGTCCCCTCTAGGAGGCGCCGGTTCGGACCTGGCCCCAGGGCTGGGGGCACTGGCTGGCTGGGGAAGAGATTCGTTACAGCCACCTGGCGGGAAGCGGGTCAGAGCCAGGGCCAGTCGCCGGGGCTTCCCCTCCCAGACGTCTCGCCTGAAGGAGCTGCCCCGAGGGTGACCCAGCCGGGCAGGATTCCCCGTGGGGCTGGGTGGGGGGCCCTGGGGAAGTCCCCAGCCAGAGCCCCGGCTCAGTCCCCAGGCGAGTTTGGGGAAGTCTCTCGAAGCCCCTCGCCAGTGCAGCCCTGCGGGCTGGGATCAGGCCTGGCCGCACGCCGCTGACCCGGTGGGTCGGCCTGCGCCAGGTGCTGTTGGGAGGTGGTTTGTGACCCACAGGGAGGATGCTGCCCTGGGATTCAGACACCTGGGGACTGGGCCTGGCCAGGTCACGGCTCCTCGCTGGGCCTCGCTTTCCACCTTTGTCTAGTTAGGCCGGGGTCTGGGCAGCGCCCGGCGCGACGGGGCCCTGATCTCGGCCGGGGTCTGGGCGGCGCCCGGCCCGACGGGGCCCCGATCTCGGCCGGGGTCTGGGCAGCGCCCGGCCCGACGGGGCCCCGATCTCGGCCGGGGTCTGGGCAGCGCCCGGCGTGACGGGGCCCTGATCTCGGCCGGGGTCTGGGCGGCGCCCGGCGCGACGGGGCCCTGATCTCGGCCGGGGTCTGGGAGGCGCCCGGCGCAACGGGGCCCTGATCTGGGTTGGGGTCTGGGCAGCGCCCGGCACGACGGGGCCCTGATCTCGGCCGGGGTCTGGGCAGCGCCCGGCGCGACGGGGCCCTGATCTCGGCCGGGGTCTGGGCGGCGCTCGGCCCGACGGGGCCCCGATCTCGGCCGGGGTCTGGGCAGCGCCCGGCACGACGGGGCCCCGATCTCGGCCGGGGTCTGCGCAGCGCCCGGCGCGACGGGGCCCCGATCTCGGCCGCGGCCCGGGCAGGGTGGGGATGGGGTCGTCCCCCCGGCTTTATCGCGAAGTGCACAACGCTGGATTTGCCTGGGATGGCCCTAGGGCTTGTGCAGCAGGAGCGCAGAGACAGGCTGGGGTCAGGGCAGGGGACGTGCAGTCCTGGGTGACCCAGGCAGGTTTCCTTCCCATCTTCATCTTTCATGATAAAAGCTAATGAACAGCCCAGGCTGAGGCTGCAGTGAGCGAACGTCCATTGCAGCCCCCCAGCCTGGGATCCTGAAGCCCAGAGTGACCCTCCCAGCCCCCCCGGGGGGGGGGGGGAGCAGCACCGCCCCCATTGTACACAGGGAAACTGAGGCACGGGGCAGGGACGTGACTTGCCCAAGGTCACAGAGCAGGCCAGCAGCAGAACTAGACATAGAACTGAGGAGTCCTGGCTCCCCTCCCTGCACCCACCCTGCTCCTCCCCGCCCAGAGCTGGGGTAGAAACCAGGCGTCCGGGTTCCCAGCCCCCGCTGCACTAACCTCTAGATATCACCCCCCTCCCAGGAAGAGTCAACAGGGTTGCCCTTCAATGAGCACCATTAGGTTTCAGGGTGAACGGCCCCTCCCCCAGTGCTGCTGCTGCGGGCTGCGTGGCTCTGCTTCTCGCAGCCACAGGATGTGCTGGGGTGGGGCAGGGAGCCGGGGAGCAGCCCCCGGTGCTGTTCGCTCAGCAGCCAGGTTGTCGGTGCTGCTGTGCCCCAGGCGGATCCCACGTCCCAGCACTGCGGGTCGGGTTCCCCAGGCTCCTATGGGATCACCACGATGCACCCCCTTGGGGTGGAGCCCCCTGCACTCCCCGAGCCGGGGACAGAACCCAGGAGTCCTGGCTCCCAGCCCCCCCCGCTCCAACCCACCAGCCCCCACGCCCCCTCCCCGAGCCGGGGACAGAACCCAGGAGTCCTGGCTCCCAGCCCCCCCTGCTCTAACCCACCAGCCCCCACTCCCCTCCCCGAGCCGGGGACAGAACCCAGGAGTCCTGGCTCCCAGCCGCCCCTGCTCTAACCCACCAGCCCCCACTCCACTCCCCTCCCCGAGCCGGGGACAGAACCCAGGAGTCCTGGCTCCCAGCCCCCCCTGCTCTAACCACAGCCCCCACTCCCCTCCACGAGCCAGGGACAGAACCCAGGAGTCCTGGCTCCCAGCCCCCCCTGCTCTAACCCACCAGCCCCCACTCCACTCCCCTCCCCGAGCCGGGGACAGAACCCAGGAGTCCTGGCTCCCAGCCCCCCCTGCTCTAACCCACCAGCCCCCACTCCCCTCCCTGAGCCGGGGACAGAACCCAGGAGTCCTGGCTCCCAGCCCCCCCTGCTCTAACCCACCAGCCTCCACTCCCCTCCCCGAGCCGGGGACAGAACCCAGGAGTCCTGACCCCCAGCCCCAACCCAATAAGCCAGAAGCCCCACGCCCAGCAGGCCTGGGGTGGAGGGCTGGGTGCTTGCACCCGAGGGAGCAGGTTGGGGCTTGCCTGGCAGGGAGGAGCCAGCCAGACGCACAGCACAGCACTGCAGGGGCTGCGGGCGGAGGAACCGGTTGAACAGAAGGGCCGGGTGCCAGGCGGTGCAGCTGGGGGCCGATTCGGCAGGGATAGTGCCCTGGCTGCATCCCCACAGGAGGGCGCGCGGGGCTCAGATTCCCCCAGACGGGTGGGAGGATCCGGAGGCACCGGCCCATTGGGACCCCAGGAGGAAACGCGGGAAGAGGGTGCTGCCCCCACAGCTCCCCCCAGGCCCTGGCAGAGGCAGAGGTCAGACATCTCTGTCCCTCCCCCCCCCCCGCGGAAGCAGTAGGGGAGTATTGGGGTTGGGGGCCATCGCCCCCCATTTCTCCCCATCCTGCCCAGACCTGAGACCTTGCCCCAGACTTGAATTTCTGTCCGGTGGGCCCCACGTCGCCCCTTCCCCTGCCTGGAACCGGTCACCTCCAGCTGGGTGAACCTCGGCAGCCGGGGCCGTCTGGCGTGGGATGCAGCCTGGCACCTGGGTTCGGGGGAGCCCTTCCAGCCCGAGGGACCCCCCCATCCAGCCCAGCCCCCAGGGCAGGGAGGGGATGGGGCAGGCGGGACTCTGGACGGCTGCTCCCAAATAGACGAATCCTGGCAGCCCCCTGGCATCTTCCCACCTGCCCACCCTGGCAGCTCCCATCACCCCGGCAGCTGTTGCTTCGTCTCTGGGGAATGTGGCTGGGGAGGGGCAGGGCCCAGAGCCGCACAAGGCACCGGGGGGCAGATAGAGGAGGAAGGGGCTGGGGTCGAGGGCTAGAGGGTGAGAGGCAGGGGGTGCTATGGGGGGGGGTGTCCCGGAGTCCCCGGGCGCTGCTCTGGAGCTGCTCCCCACCAAGCCAGGCAGGACTCTGGGAGCCTCCTCTCCCTCGGAGCAGCCTGTCTGCAGGGCAAGAAGCTCCCACGGCTTCACCTCCTGGGTCTCTCCTTGGAGCATTCAGCATCCTCTGCCCCTCCGTGCGCTTCCCACAGTGAGTCCGCCCAGGCGGGATCCTGGGGGGCCACAGGGTCCTGCACCCCCACTGCGCAGTCAGACGTGACTCTCAGCCAGCCGGTAACACAGAGGTTTATTCGATGACAGGAACAGGGTCTAACACAGAGCTTGTAGGTACAGAGAACCGGACCCCTCGGCCGGGTCCATTCTGGGGACCCCCCACGTCTGCCCTTCACTCCTCGTCCCCAGCCAGCCCCAAACTGAAACCCCCTCCAGCCCCTCCTCTCTGGGCTGAGTCTCTTTCCCAGGCCAGGAGGTCACCTGACCTCTTTGTTCTCCCCCACCTTTAGCATCCGCTTGCAGGGGGGAAGGGCCCGGGACATTAGTTGCCAGGACACAGAGGGTCGGCCAGAAACTGAGCCCCCCCCCCCTCCCAGTATTCAGAGGAAACATTAAGAAAATTCCCACTTCGTCACAGGGGGTGACAGCGAGACGCACCTGCACTTGTGGGGTTGGGAGGGTGAGATGGAGTCAAGGACCCCTAGCCAGGTGCTGAGATGCGGCTGCCTCTGGGGTGGGACAGATGGGCCCTGGGGGCTGCATTCCCCAGCGCTGGTTCCTCACTGTGCTCTGGCTCCCATCACTCCCCCCATGTGCCTTCGTGCCCAGGGAGTGGTGAGACCCCCCATCCCAGTGGTGCATTGAAACCCTCTGACCCCAGGCTGCGGCCTGAGCCTCCTTTCCCTGGGGAGAGGGAGCTGAGCTGCCTTCCAGCGCGCCTGGAGATTCACCCCGCGGGACCCGTCCCTATTGTGTCTGCATTAGGCACGGCCACCGCCCCTTCCGCCTGCCCGAACAGGGTATTGTTCCTCCCCGCCGGGCAGTGCCAGCCGAACGCACACAGAGCCGGTGGAGCATCCCTAACCCTGTAGCTGGCAGCGCCCCAGACCCCGGACCCCCGAGCTGCCCCTGAGCTGGGACTCCCCCCCCCCGCCCGAATCTGGACAGCTGGCTCCTGGGGGAGGGGTATTAGGGGCCCGCGATAGCAAGGAAATGGCAAAAACTGGCACAGCAGAGCTGTTGGGGGAGGGGGGCCCTGGGCTGGGATAGCAGAGGCTGCGGGTCGGGAGTGAGGGGCACCGGCAGGGTTCCGGGGGGAGCCCTGGGCTGGGATAGCAGGGGCTGCGGGTCGGGAGTGAGGGGCACCATGGGAGCCCAGGCTTTGGGCTTTGCCTGTCGTTCGCTGGCTGATCACCCCTCGCCCGTCCCCCTGGTCCCAGACACCCCAATACCAAGCCAGGCTGCAGGCCCCTGCCCCACAGGATGCCCTGGGACTCCGTCCCCTCCCCTCCCCACCACCCTGCGCCCCCTGCCCCCAGCACAGCCCCTGGGTAGCGGACGGAGCAGCCTGGACGGGGGCACTGCAGTACCCCTCCCCCGCCGCAGCCGGCTCCAGGCTGTGCCAGGGCCCCCCCCCACCGGCCGGGCCCCTGCAGCTGGGTGGTGCCGGGGATGGGAGCGGCTGGCGCGGTGCCAGGGGCTCTGGCACGCGGGGACAGAATTAGCATCTGAATGCGGAGGGTGGCGGGTCCGTGCTGGGAGCTGGGCCAGGCTGGCAGGCCTCCCAGCTGCTCCCCAGTGCAGGGCCGGGGGGGCCGGGGGGGCAGCCTCTTCCTCGCTGCCCCGAGGTCAGAGCCAGGCCAAGGCCCCGGGGGCTGATGTCGCTGCCCCGGGCCAGGCTTCCCCCCCGAAACGATCCCCCAGCCCCCCCCCCCCGGGACCAGTTCCCAGCTCAGCCACTCTGCCCACGGGGAAGGGGCCTGACATTCAGAGAGGGGGGCTGGGAGCCCGGACTCCTGGGTTCTCTCCCCAGCACTGGGAGGGGGGGCTGGTGGGTTAGAGCAGGGGGGGCTGGGAGCCAGGACTCCTGGGTTCTCTCCCAGCTCTGGGAGGGGAGTGTGTCTAATGGTTAGAGCAGGGGGGGTCTGGGAGCCAGGACACCTGGCAGGGGAGTGTGTCTAATAGTTAGAGCGGGGGGGGGGGGCTGGGAGCCCGGACTCCTGGGTTCTAGTCCTGGCTCTGGGAGGGGAGGGGAGGGGAGGGGGGGCTGGAAGCCAGGACTCCTGGGTTCTCTCCCAGCTCTGGCCTGCAGCCTCCCTCTCAGCTCCTGGCCCTTTGCAGCCCGGACTCGCCGCCCCCCGCCCCCCGCCCCCCCGTGAAGGCTGCGCTCCCCCGGCCGGGGGCGGGCGGCGGGGGGGGAACAGGAGGTTCCCACGTGACCAGGCACCGGGCCAGGCTCCGGGCTCCGGGCTCCGGCACGTTACTCGCTGCAGCCTGGGACGCGGCCGGACGGTAAGCGCGGGGCTGGCGCGGACGAGTCCCCGGGCGGGGATCGGGACTCGCGGGGACCCGGGACTGTCCCGCGTGGAATTTGCGGGCGGAACGCGGCGCTGGGGGATTCGCTGCCCCGCGCGGACAAGGCTCGGGGCTCAAAGCTGGATTCAATCGGGGGGTGTCCACGGCCCCCCCATCGGCGCGCAGGACCGGGGGGGGTCCCGGCCCCATGGGGCAGAATCACGGTGCGACCCTGGGGTCCCCAGGGGCAGATGCTCCCACCCGCACTTCGCTGCCTTCGATGGCCTGGGGGGCACGGCCCCCCCCGGTCCCCGGCCCCCAGTTCGGGCTCCGTTTCCCCCCCCCCCCGCCTGGCCCCTCGGCCCTGCTCTCGAGGGTGGCCGGGGATGGGCCCTGGGTCTCTGCCACCTGCCCCTCGCTGGGGGCAGAGCACAGACCCGCTGAGCCATCCGCCCCTCCCGCTGCCAGCCCCGATCCTAGTGCGGAGCCCCCCGCCCTGTGGGGGTAGGTCACAGGGAGTCGCCCCACGCTGGCCCTAGGCACATGCTCCAGGGGTGGGGAGACAGGGCACGGCTGGGCTCTGGGCCGGGTCAGGCTCCCCCCTCCTTCCCCCGGGGTCACAGCCAGCCCCCGAGCTCCGTGCTGGGTCTGTGGAGCGAGCTCGGGCTACCTACAGCCAAGGAGGGGGAAGCCCCCTCTGCCCCTCCTGCTGGTCTCACATATGCCCATATTGACCAGTGCTCAGAGGGAGCCTGAGGATGCTTCATGCTGCCCTGGAGTGCAGCCGGCCCAGAAGGGCTGGGGTCCAGCTCCCCCCGAGCTGCCGAACGCCCGGGTTTGTGCCGCTGCCCCGGGGACGAATGACACGTTACAGGGCTCGGAGTGGGAGCCGATGAAGTGGGTTTCAGCCCACGGAAGCTTATGCCCAAGTAAATTTGTTCGTCTCTAAGGTGCCACGAGGACTCCTGGTTCCTAGGCTCAGACAGACGCCACAGGGGGATTTTCAGAGTGCGCCGGGGAAAGGCCGGA
Organism: Mauremys mutica; assembly: GCF_020497125.1. Taxonomy (NCBI): domain Eukaryota; kingdom Metazoa; phylum Chordata; order Testudines; family Geoemydidae; genus Mauremys; species Mauremys mutica. The sequence goes on from NC_059091.1 coordinate 24,610,399, forward strand.
GCTGGGGGAGGACAAGTGATTGTTAGTGTTTGCGTGATGGAAAAGCTGACCGAGATCAGGGCCCCCGTTGTGACACGCGCCGCCCAGACCCCGGCCGAGATCAGGGCCCTGTCGGGCCGGGCGCCGCCCAGACCCCGGCCGAGATCGGGGCCCCGTCGCGCCGGGTGCTGCCCAGACCCCGACCGAGATCAGGGCCCCGTCGCGCCAGGCGCTGCCCAGACCCCGGCCGAGATCAGGGCCCCGTCGCGCCGGGTGCTGCCCAGACCCCGACCGAGATCAGGGCCCCGTCGCGCCGGGCGCTGCCCAGACCCCGGCCGAGATCAGGGCCCCGTCGCGCCAGGCGCTGCGCAAACCCACAGTAAGAGAGTCCCTGCCCCAGCAGCACGATGGGGTTGGGCTGGTAAATGGGGCACATGGGGGAGGGAGGGGGTGTCACTCCCAGTGCAGCTGCTCTCTGCATCCCTTGTCCTGGCCAGCCCAAGTGACCCGTCCCCGTCTCTCCGTCTGGCCCTGGCTCCTGGGAGGATTCGCAGCTGCCCCATGAATCCCTCCAGGCCATTCTGTCCAGAAGAGGATCCCAGCCTGGCTCGCCCCTTGCTCCCGGCTGTGCCCCCCCAGCCCCAGCTGCTGTTATTCCGCCGGAGTTTCCGTTTGCCGCCCGGCCCAGCCTGCAGCAGGTGTGTGCTACGGGGTGGGGGTGCGGATGGGGCGGATTAGAAACTAGCTGAACCCTGCAGGTGACAAAGGGGCTGTGGAGATTTGAGTCTCAAGGGGATGGGGGGGCACAAGCCCCATTCCAGACACCCCCTGCGGGCAGAGCGACTGGGGGTGGGGACCTGTCCCAGGCTCTGCCATGGCCTGAGGGATGGACACGCCATGAGGGCCGTGACCCAGCGCCCAGCATTGCTGCGAGAGGCCCTGGGAGACCCCCCCGGGCTCCCACCCCCACGTCTCGGCCCCCTGGCCCGCTTGGTCCATGGGGCTAGGCCCCAGTGGAGGCAGGGCTGTGACGTCTCCAGCAGTGCCTGGCATGCCCCAGCGGAGCCAGCGCCTGCCAGCGGCCCCCGGGCTGGGGATTCAGAGGGAGTGTCTGGTATTTAACCGCCTGGCCCGGGGCTGAGGCACAGCCCCACAGCTGCTCTGCAGGGGGGGAGGGGGGGCCTTTCCGTCACCTTCCTGGGCTTCGGATCAGCCCCCCCCAGGCAAAGCTCCCCCCAGACTCCATTGCCCCTCACTTCGCACAGGGCGTCAGCTGATCCCTTCCCAGCTGCCTGGCAGCCAATCAGAGCGCGATGCCCAGGAGCTTGAGACGCCCATGCCCTGCTCGCCTGAGTGAGGAGTGGGCAGTGCCAGCCGGGCAGTGGGGAGCCCTGTGCTGGGATCCCGGGTGCTTTGAGTACTCGGGGCGTGAGGCCCAGAGCGCAGCGCCATGTGCAGCCCCAGCCGCGCTGCAGAAAGCGGGCGGCTCTTCCGGCGGCCTGAAGGCCGAGGCCGTGGAGGGGGAGCGTCCCGGCGGGTTCACAGGCTGGGGGGTGGCAGACACAGTGGGCTGCGCGTGTGGTGCGGGAAGTGGCTGGCTGAGAGGCGGGAGCAGGAGCTGTGTGTGTGGGAGGTAGCACGGGGTGATCCAGGGGAGCCCCCAATACCAGCCCCTGAGTGGAGTTCTGCCCCCCAACCTCCTGTGTTCTCCATGGCCCCTTCGATTGCAGCCCCCTGGGCGCCCAGAGGCCGGTACACGGCCCCAGGGTCCTGACGTCCCTCTGCCCCTCTTCACAGGGCTCCCCCGGGCGGCTGAGGATGCCCCGCACTCGAGCGGCCCCCCGCCGCTGAGCCACAGCAGCACCCCCCGTGGCAAGCAGGGCCAGCCCAGAGCCAGGAGAGCCCCTGCTGCTGGCGAGCCGGAGCGGGCAGGGCCGCGCCATGTAGCACCCACGGCAGCCACCGGCATGGAGCTGATCACGGCGGAGTCCCCGGCCCGGCTGGTCCGGCTCTACCGGGAGTATCACAACAACGAGCTCATCTCCCTGCATTACAACTACACGGGGAAGCTGCAGGCCAGCGGCAAGTACAAGGGCGGCCTGAAGGCCGATGCGGTGGCCTTCCTGGCCGTCTGCGCCCTCATCGTGCTGGAGAACCTGGTGGTGCTGCTGGCCATCTGGAGGAACAAGAAGTTCCACTCGCCCATGTTCTACCTGCTGGGCAACCTGACCCTGTCGGACCTGCTGGCCGGCCTGGCCTACACGGCCAACATCGCCATGTCGGGCGCCAACACCCTCCAGCTCACCCCGCTGCTGTGGTTCCTGCGGGAGGCGGGCGTCTTCATCACGCTGGCCGCCTCCGTCTTCAGCCTGCTGGCCATCGCCATCGAGCGGCACATCACCATGAGCCGCATGAAGCTCTACCACGGCGACAAGAAGGGCCGCATGTTCCTGCTCGTGGGGGCCACCTGGGCGGCCTCGGTGCTGCTCGGGCTGCTGCCGGTCCTGGGCTGGAACTGCCTGGACAGGCTGGTCAGCTGCTCCACCGTCCTGCCGCTCTTCTCCAAGAGCTACGTCCTCTTCTGCATCACCGTCTTCCTGGCCATCCTGGTCTCCATCACGGTGCTCTACGCCCGCGTCTTCCGCATGGTGAAGGGGAGCAGCCCGCGGCCGGGCAGCCTGCGCAAGGGGACGCTGAAGCGCTCGCAGAAGTCCATGGCCCTGCTCAAGACGGTCACCATCGTGGTGGGGACTTTCGTGGCCTGCTGGCTGCCCCTCTTCCTGCTGCTGCTGCTGGACGTCTGGTGCGAGGCGCAGGCCGGGGCCTGCCGCGTGCTCTACAAGGCCGACTACTTCCTGGGCTTGGCCATGCTCAACTCCCTGCTCAACCCCATCATCTACACGCTGACCAGCAGGGACATGCGCCGCGCCATCCTCAAGCTGCTGTGCTGCCTGCTGGGGGGGCCGGCCGAGGACAGCCCGGCCCAGCGCTTCGGCCTCCCCATCCTGGAGTGCAGCACCAGCAAGTCGGAGCGCTCGTCCCACCGGCCCGAGGGGGTCGATGCCAGCCTGTCCACGGGCAACGGGACGCCCACCCCCGTCAAGGCGCTGGTGCCCACTGCCGAGGACTGAGCCCCTGCCCCCACAGCGGGGTGGGAGCGCGGCACAGGCCGGGGGAAGGGCTGCGACTGGCATGGCTGGAGCCCTGGCTGCCTGGGAGCTGAGGGCGCCCACCCGAGGGCGTAGCTCGGGGGTGCCCCCTGCTGGCCTGGTCTGTGTGAAGCTCGTTGCTGGTCCAGGCAGCATATTTGTACGGCACTCCGCGTTAACAGCTGCCGGCCCGAATCGGCTCGCACAAGCTGCCTTAGCCACCCCCACCAAATGATCCAGTGCACCCCCCGGCGCAGAGCCGATCCCGGATCCTGCGGCCCACCGGCGCAGAGCCGATCCCGGATCCTGCACCCCACATGGCCACCCCGGCTCAGAGCCGATCCCAGATCCTGTGCCCCCCCCGGCGCAGAGCCGATCCCGGATCCCGCGGCCCCCCGGCGCAGAGCCGATCCCGGATCCTGTGCCCCCCCCGGCGCAGAGCCGATCCCGGATCCTGTGCCCCCCCCGGCGCAGAGCTGATCCCGGATCCTGTGCCCCCCCCCCCCGGCGCAGAGCCGATCCTGGATCCCGCGGCCCACGCGGCCCCCCCCGGCGCAGAGCCAATCCCGGATCCCGCGGCCCACCGGCGCAGAGCCGATCCCGGATCCTGTGCCCCCACCGGCGCAGAGCCGATCCCGGATCCTGTGCCCCCCCCGGCGCAGAGCCGATCCTGGATGCCACGGCCCATGTGGCTCAGAGCCGATCCCGGATCCTGCGCCCCACATGGCCACCCCGGCACAGAGCCGATCCCGGATCCCATGGCCCCCCGGCGCAGAGCCGATCCCGGATCCCGCGGCCCACGCGGCCCCCCCCGGCGCAGAGCCGATCCCAGACCCTCCCATGGCCAGCCCAGCCCAGAGCACAACCCCTGGGCCCCCTCCCAGAGGCTCAGCACACCCCACTTCCCACTCCAGTGACCCAGTACAGGAGACCCCCCCCATCTGCACCCCCCCGCTGCTGGGGGCTCTCTGGCCAGGCCCTGCACTCCGCTCACTCGTGGTAAATTAAGGCCTCTCGGGGCCCCGTGTTGTTGTTGGTTTTTTTAACAGGTTTGTAATAAAAAGCCTCCTTGGCGCTCCCTGTCCTGTCCTCCCCCCCCCCTTAACCCCTTCCCTGCTGGCACTTCCTGTGTGGGCAGAGCCACAGGGCCAGGCCCCGGGGGGCAGCCGTGGTTTCTGTTGTTCGGGGGAGGGGACGATTTGGGGGCACCCCAGCATGGGGGGAGGGGCACCAGGTATCCAGCGTGGGGGCGAGCTCACTTTGCTGGGTCTCCGTGGACTGCACCTGAATGGGGCACAGAGACCAGGCCACCCCAGGCAGTGACCCTGGCATGGTCGGCACAGGGGCGCGGGGAGCCGAGGCAGGACGTGGGGTAAGGCAGGGACACAGCTCAGCCTGACACGGCCGCGGCCTGGGACTCGCCCCGTGTGCTGCCCGGCTCCTAGACCGTTCCCGGGTGCCCACGGCTGCCCCTTGGCCAGGGTGGACCCAGGCCTCAAACACCTTCCTCGGGCAGCAGAAAGGGGGGGCTGCGGGTCGGGGGTGAGGGGCACTGGCCGAGCTGGGGGGGGAGGGCTGGGCTGGCAGGGGCTGCGGGTCGGGGGTGAGGGGCACTGGCCGAGCTGGGGGGGGAGGGCCGGGCTGGCAGGGGCTGCGGGTCGGGGGGGAGGGCACGGCCCGAGGTGCGGGGGGAGGGCCGGGCTGGCAGGGGGCTGCGGGTCGGGGGGGAGGGGCACTCGCCGAGCTGGGGGAGGGAGGGCCGGGCTGGCAGGGGGTGCGGGTCGGGGGGGGGGCACGGGCCGAGCTGGGGGGGGTGGGCCTGGCTGGCAGGGGCTGCGGGTCGGGGGGGGGGCACTGGCCGAGCTGGGGGGGGGGAGGGCCGGGCTGGCAGGGGCTGCGGGTCGGGGGGGAGGGGCACTGGCCGAGCTGGGGGGGGAGGGCCGGGCTGGCCGGGGCGGCGGGTCGGGGGGGGGGGCACAGGCCGAGCGGGGGGGGGAGGGCCCGGCTGGCAGGGGGCTGCGGGTCGGGGGGGGGCCCAGGCCGAGCTCGGGGGGGGGGGCCGGGCTGGCAGGGGCAGCGGGTACGGGGGGAGGGGCACTTGCCGAGGTGGGGGGGGAGGGCCGGGCTTGCAGGGGCGGCGGGTCGGGGGGGAGGGCCCTGGCCGAGCTGGGGGGGGAGGGCCGGGCTGGCAGGGGGCTGTGGGTCGGGGGGAGGGGCACTGGCCGAGCTGGGGGGGGAGGGCCGGGCTGGCAGGGGCTGCGGGTCGGCGGGGGGGGCACTGGCCGAGCTGGGGGGGGAGGGCCGGGCTGGCAGGGGCTGCGGGTCGGGGGGGGGGCACTGGCCGAGCTGGGGGGGGGGAGGGCCGGGCTGGCAGGGGCTGCGGGTCGGGGGGGAGGGGCACTGGCCGAGCTGGGGGGGGAGGGCCGGGCTGGCAGGGGCTGCGGGTGGGGGGAGGGGCACTGTCAGAGCTGGGGGTGGGGGGAGGGCCAGGGGGGCAGCAGTGGAGCTGGGGGGGCAGGGTCAGAAGCAGCAGCCTGAGTGGACTCACCCCTCCCCCATCTCTCTGACCCATGGATAACGTGTCCCCCGCCTCGCCCCATGGCTCTCTGGGCGCTCAGCGCCCTCTCGTGGCCAGCTGGGGAATGGCCCGAAGGCCTGCACCCCGCGGTCATTCAGGGACAGAGCCGGGGTCCCTCACCCCCCAGCTGCCCCGCATGGGGGTGGGGGCATGGGGGGCAGCGAAGGGCGGGTCGTGCCCAGGGATCGCTGTGCGTTCTGACGTGCCCCAGGGCAGCGCTAGGCGGCGCTTTCCCAGTGGCGGGAGGGGTGTGGGGCTCAGCGGGGGGTGGGATGGGGGCTCAGTGGGGGGCTCCCCCCATAATCAATACTGATCCCCCTGCATCGGCCCGTTCAGCCCGTAACTCCTGCCCAGGCCACGGATAAGGACATCGGGGTCCCCACACCCCCAGTTGGCCCCTGGCCAGACAGTGCTTAAACCACGTAAAAAAAGCCTTCAGCTCCTGTCCTCACAGACAGCAAATCTCCCCCGTCCCGGTCAGTGTTCAGCCCTTAGTTCAAGCGAAGGCAGAGACCAGTTCGCTGGACGTGGCTGGGCTCCCGTTACGCCGCCTGACGAGTGACTTCGGCTTTTCCCGCAGTCGGGGGGTTTCGCCCACCCCGTCCCACCTGGAACGACGAACACGTTTCCTGCTCCCGCTAGTATGGCAGCGAGTCCGCTGGGCTCCCAGGCCCGCTTCCGGGCTCCCCCGCTGGGTGCAAGGCCCCGGCCTTGGCAGAGTTACCAGCGGGCACCCAGAGGGGGCACCGCTAGCTGGGTCGCTCCTGAGAGCTGGCAGGGAGGCGGCGGCGGGAGCCCCGTTATTCAGGAGGCTCCAGGCCCAAGGGGAGCGGCTGCTGTGGCCCAGCCCGTGGCCAGTCAGGTGGCGGTTGAGGGCTGCCACCCTCGATGTCCCTGGGGAATAGCTGAGGTGGGGTGACCTGGAAGGGAGGGACCCCGTGGGCGGTTCTGAGGCCCCTGGTGATTTCTAGCACATCGCTCAGAGCCTGACACAGGCCCCGAGGGCCCCTCAAGGGCAAGTATGAAATCCAAGTCCCAGGCCCTCCGAGCCACCCAGCGAGAGAACGTTTAACAGAACCCAGGAGTCCTGGCTCCCAGCCCCCCCTCTAACCACCAGCCCCCACCCCCCTCCCACAGCCAGGGAGAGAACCCAGGAGTCCTGGCTCCCAGACCCCCCTCTAACCACCAGCCCCCATGCCCCTCCCAGAGCCGGGATAGAGCCCAGGAATCCTGGCTCCCAGCCCCCCCCCACTAGTCCCCCCTCCCCTCCCACAGCCAGGGAGAGAACCCAGGAGTCCTGGCTCCCAGACCCCCCTCTACCACCAGCCCCCACGCCCCTCCCAGAGCCGGGATAGAGCCCAGGAGTCCTGGCTCCCAGCCCCCCGCTCTAACCACCAGCCCCCACTCCCATCACAGAGCCAGGAGAGAACCCAGGTGTCCTGGCTCCCAGCCCCCCTCTCTAACCACTAGCCCCCACTGCCCTCCCAGAGCTAGGATAGAGCCCAGGAGTCCTGGCTCCCAGCCCCCACTCCCCTCCCAGAGCCGGGGAGAGAACCCAGGAGTCCTGGCTCCCAGCCCCTCCTGCTCTAACCCCCCAGAACCCGCTCCCCTCTCAGAGCTGGGGAGAGAACCCAGCAGTCCTGACTCCCAGGCCTCTCCCCACCCCCGCTTTAACCACTAGACCCCATTCCCCTTCCTGAGCTGGGGAGGGGAATGGGGTCCAATGGATTAGAACAGGGGGAGGGGGTTGGAGCCAGGACTGCTGGGTTCTCTCTCCAGTGCTGTGACCTCGAAGCATCACGTCCTCTTGCATGAAAATCCACCTGTCCCAAGTGCCCAAGGGCTCAGTCCTGACCCCTGCTTTGCTGCCCCCCACCTGTGGGGCACCAGGCTTGGCAGGGAAAACGCAGCCCAGGGCAGCGGCTTTCACACGAGCCATGGTAGAGCCCTGCGCCGATACAACATTTGTATCTGGATCCGATCCGTGATCCGCAAACACGGTGTGAGGATATTGGCGGGTTTGCAGGGCTCGAAACCCGGGCACCAGGCACAGGGGCACACGGGTACCTGGGCAGGGAGCGTGGGAAGTATGTGGCACCAGCAATTCCCACACAGCCTCAGCCACGAGTGGCTGGACATGGCTCCGGCTGCCACTGCGCCTGCGTCCCCCAGAGGGGGGCGCTGTGCCGCCGGAGCTCTGTGTGCACCACAGCCGCCGCAGAGATGCAGCCAGCTCTGGGGGGGAGCGTGGAGACTGTTTATACAGGGATCCCTCGCCGGTGCCGAGATGCAGCTGTCAGTGTTTCTGGCAGCGAGGGCCTGAGCTGAGGCCCTGACCTCTCTCCAAAGAGGGGCAGGCGAGCCCAGCAGGAAGAAGGGGGCTAGGCTCGTCCCCCTGCCCTCCGGGGTGACTGGGGAGTTACCCTGCGGGACAGGACAGGGCCCGAGGCTGGAAGACGGGGCCCAGCGGTGCGGGTGGCTCCCAGCAGACAGAGAGGAGAATGAGTCAGGCCCGTGCACTCGCTCAAGACCCAAATGGCTTTTCGACCCTCCAAGGTGGGGGGGGGGCGGGGGGGAGGATCCTGGGTGCCCCCCCTTTACTCCCCCCACTTTCACTTTCAGAATCACATGACCACCAGCGTTTGGGGCAGGGCACGTCCCACAAAGTCCGGCCGTCTCCATTCTGCAGGCCCATTAAAATCCCCTTGCTCTGCTCTGCACTGAGGGGAGGGGGCTGTAAAACAGACCCTCCACTGTCGGCTGGGGCATCCCCAGATCAGCCCCCCCACTCCTCAGGAGCCCCCCCCATGGGATCTCAGCAGGGTGAGCTGGTGCCCACTGTGCTGGACTGAGACCCTGCAAACTCAGTTCACATGGGCCCCAGACAGGAGCGAGGCCAGTGATGGGAGCCAGGGCCCCCCCCGAGGGGACAAGCCCCTGCCCCATTCCCTGCCCCCTGAGCCAGCCAGTCCCTGCCCTGGGGCCGGACAGGAGCTGGCGCCCCTCCAGAGGGGACAGGCCCCCACCCCCGGAGCCAGCCAGTCCCCGCCCTAGGGCTAGATGGGAGCTGGTGCCCCCCCCCAGGGGACGGGCCCCTGCCCCTTCCCCGGTAATTTGAGCCCCTCCAGTGAAAGGGCCGGGGGTGGGGGCAGAGCAGGGGATCCTGGGAGCGCCTGGCTGCAGGGCACGTTCCCTGTCCGGGTACAAAGTCCCCTTCCAGGTGCATCTCCCCGGGGAGGGCGAAGGGCAGCGCCACCCGCACCCAGTCCGGTGATTTCCTAGCAGCCCGGAGCTGCGTGGGCCGTGGGCCCGGCCAGCGAGGGGGCCCGTCACGGGGATACAAGCGACGCCCGCCCCCCAACACGGGGGGGGAGGGGCGTGCCGGAAAGGCGGGGAGGGGGGACCCATATCCCGGCCTCCTTCCCCCCAGGCCCCCGGGCTCCCCGCTCCCCGCTCAGCCCGCCCCGGAGCGGATGCGCCGCTTCCCCGCCGCGTTCTCGAACCCGAACGCCGGGGCCGCCGCGTTCCATCCGGCCGGGGGGGCGGGGAACCCGGGGACTCTTATTCTGACAGCGGCCGGGCTCTGCTTAGTCATGGTGACTCCCCGCCCCCCCCCACCCCGCTCCTTCCCCCCCCAGCCCCAGCCTGCGCCATGGAGGAGCCGAGCCGGGACCGGCCGGGACGAACGGGCGGACTAGGAGGGCAGTGGCCGGGGCCATGGCTGGGTTAGTGGACCCCCCCCCCCCGGCGAGAGGGGACCCCCTCTTCCCCGCCCCCCCCGGGCTCATGGGGACCCCCCCAGCCGGGCTCCGGGGCAGGGCATCAGCTGCCCCCCCAGTCTGGAGAGGGGGGAATCCCCCCCGTCTGCACTAGGATCCCCAGCCCCCCCCAGCCTGGCCCCCCCCGGAAATGCCACGGACCCCCCGGGAAATGTGGGGGTAAGACCCCCAAATCCTGAGAGGGGGAGCGAGGGCCTGAGATGAATTTTGGGGGGTCCATTGAGCTGGGAGCGGGAGAAGGAGAAACGGGGGGGGGTCGCGGCCGAACCCCCCCGTCTGGGCCCAGGTGGCGCTTTGTCTCGGTAGCTTTAACCAGCTGTTTGTCGGGGGGGGGGGGGGGTTGGAGTGTATTGGACCGTGTGGGGGAGGGGGTGGATGTGTAGCTCTCACGGGGGGGGGGTGGCGAATGAAGGTCCCTAGATTGGGGGGGATCCCCACCCCCCAGACTATGCCCCCCCGCAGCCTTTCTCGTTACCGCTCCACTGGCCCCCCAGGAGCCTTCGGGTTCCCGGGGGGGGGGGTGCCTGGCTGCTGGGGGATTATTCCTGAATTTGGGGTTAACCCCCCTCTCCCCACATCCGGTAGGGGAAGGTGCCCGAAATACCTACGTGTGGGAGCGGAGCTGGGGGGGGGGATTCGGTGGCTCAGCCCTGCCCCCCTCCGTGCAGGGGCCTTGTTTACAACCCCCCATGCCCAGCTGCCTGGGCAGGTCCGGGGGGGCTGCCCACGCGGGGCGGGGGGGGGGGCGGCGCGGCCTGGTTAATATTTTCCATTTCTGGCTGCATCAGTGACATTGCAACACGCTGCCTTGGTGCTGGGGCTCCCCCTGCCACACGCTGCCCCCCCCCCCCCCCCCCCCCGAATTCCCCGGGCCTGGGTGGGTGCGGGCTGGGTGATGCACCAGGCTGTTGGGGGGTTTGTCCTGGGAGCAGGTAGGGGGCTTCGGGGGTGGGAGCCAGGACTCCTGGGTTCCAGCCCTGGCCCAGGGAGGGGGCTGGGGCCTAGTGGGTTAGAGCAGGGGGTGCTGGGAGTCAGAACTCCTGACCTTTATTCCTGGCTTTGGGCAAACTCCTGCCCCTCTCTGTGCCTCGGTTTCCCCATCTCTATAATGGGGGTCATGGTACTGTGCTAGTTAGTGTGTGAGTGGGGAACAGGGACCTGCACTGCCTGCTGCCCCCTGCTGGATGGCATCAGATTGGCTCAACTGTGTCATAGGCCCCACACTGCTAACACCTAATGGAGATTTCTCTTGAGCTGAAGCATGAGAGGCCTGGTCTCTCCCTGCCAGCGCCCGTGCTGGATGCTCCCCTGGTTTGTGAGCCACGCTGGGCCCCCAGGACAGCAGAGGCTGAGTGGGGTGGACGGGATCCACGTTCCTGTCAGAGCTCTGATGCAGGTGTTCTGCTCCCCTGGGGAGCCGCACACAAAGCAGAATCTAATAGACACCAGGTGCCCAGCATGACCTGTGGTTAGGACACTGGGCTGGGACTCAGGACACTTGGGTTCCATCCCCAGCACTGCCATTGGCCTGCTGGATGAACTTGGGAAGTCACGTCCCCTCTCTGTGCCTCAGTTTACCCTCCCACCTGATGTCTGTCAAGACTGTGAGCTCTTTGGGGCAAGGACTGTCACTCACTTGCAGCCTGGGCAGCACCTGGCACCACGGTGCCGGGGTTTCCAGGTGCTACCATGGTGCACAGACTAGGGCAGAGGTTAGCTGAGACGGGGAAATCCTGCCCTCTGGCCTGGGCTCCGAACCCAAGCGGGCTGCCAATTACCACTGGGCAGATCTGGGGCCGGGAGATGGGACAGACAGAGACCTTGAGAGCAGAAATGATCCTTGTGAGTCAGTGAGGGGGATGCTCAGCGTGTTTGGAGGTGGGCATCATTTGGGGGGGAGGGATAGCTCAGTGGTTTGAGCACTGGCCTGCTAAACCCAGGGTTGTGAGTTCAATCCTTGAGGAGGCCACTTAGGGATCTGGGGCAAAAATTGGTCCTGCTAGTGAAGGCAGGGGGCTGGACTCGATGACCTTTCGAGGTCCCTTCCAGTTCTAGGAGATTGGTATAGCTCCAATTATTACCTATTAGGTGTATTATGGTAGCTCCCAGGTGCCCCCCCAGCCATGGCCAAGGCCGCACGGTGCTAGGAGCTGTATGTTATTAGGTGTATTACGGTAGCTCCCAGCCCCCAGGGTGCTAGGAGCTGTATGTTATTAGGTGTATTACGGTAGCTCCCAGCCCCCAGCGTGCTAGGAGCTGTATGTTATTAGGTGTATTACGGTAGCTCCCAACCCCCACGACGCTAGGTGCTGTACGTTATTAGATGTATTACGGTAGCTCCCAGTCCCACCCCCCCAAGCTGTGTCTCAGGCCCCATGGCGCTAGGTGCAGCCCACCCGATCTGAGTCTAAGCCAAGCAATAGGGGGTCTGGCGTGGGGGGTGGGGTCTGAAGTTACCAGTATTATCTGCAGCCTCCCTAGCCCCGATCCAGCCCCAAACAACCCCCTGTGTTAGCGCTCGGGGCAGGTCCCCTCTGGGCGGTGACTGTGTCAGTGTGACCCCCCCCACCGGGGGGGCCAATCGGAGGGGCTGGCTCTGGGGTCCAGAGTCTGTGTTTAGAGCCCGGCTAGTGGGGAATGAGCTGGGTTCGCTTCCAGTCACTTACAGCTGCACAGAGCTGGGGGGGGGCATGGGGGGCTGCTGGGGGGGGAGCTTCGGCCCTGCAGACCCTTTGCCTGACCCTGCTGGATTGTTGGGGTCCCCGGCTGCACCAGGCGCCCGTGGCCCAGACCTCGCCCCGCGGCCGAGCTGGGCCCTCGTTACCGGTGATTCCTCCTCGTTCATGCTCAGACCCACCACCGCCAAAGCAGCTCCCAAGGGGGAGCCTCGGGGCCCCCCTGGCCTGGCTCGCTGGGGGCTGCGGCTGGCCGTACAGGGATCTGCCCGGTGTGGAGAGAGCCCCTTGGTCCGAGCCGGGCTGGCCCCTGGGCTGAGGGGTGGGGGCCCCGTCTAACCCCGTGTCTCCCTCCCCGTGCAGGTGTGGCATTGCTGTGGTGCCCCAGGGCTCAGTAAGACTCCTGCCGGCGTAGCCCCCCCCAGCTCAGTTGCCCCCTGCGATGTGCCCCCGCCGGCCTCGGTGATGTACGCGCCGGAGTGCAAGGCGGAGGTGACGCCGTCTCACCACGGGCACCGCTCGTTCAGCTACACCCTGGAGGAACACACCAAGCAGGCCTTCGGCATCATGAACCAGCTGCGCCTGAGCCAGCAGCTGTGTGACGTCACCCTGCGGGTGCGCTACCAGGACGCCCCCCCGGCCGACTTCCAGGCCCACAAGGTGGTGCTGGCCTCCTCCAGCCCCGTCTTCAAGGCCATGTTCACCACGGGGCTGCGGGAGCAGGCCATGGAGGTGGTGCCCATCGAGGGCATCCACCCCAAGGTGATGGAGCGGCTCATCGAGTTCGCCTACACGGCCTCCATCTCGGTGGGCGAGAAGTGCGTGGTGCACGTCATGAACGGCGCCGTCATGTACCAGATCGACAGCGTGGTCAAGGCCTGCTGCGACTTCCTGGTGCAGCAGCTGGACCCCAGCAACGCCATCGGCATCGCCAACTTCGCCGAGCAGATCGGCTGCACCGAGCTGCACCAGCGGGCCCGCGAGTACATCTACATGAACTTCGGCGAGGTGAGCGGGCGGGGCCGCGGGGCTGTGGGCTGGGCTGCGTCCCCCGGCTTTCCAGCCCCCTGGCAGGAGCCCCTCGGCCTGCCAGAGCCCCCGGGGGACCCGCTCTTCCCGCAGGCCTGGCCACGCGCCTCACCGCCTCCGAGGCTGAGCCTCTGGGCTCCAGCCCTCCTGCTGCCCGCCCGGAGCTCTGCCCCGTGGGTCCGGCTGAGCCCCATGCCTGGCCCAGCCCTGGCCCCTCTGCAGGGCCCAGCGCGGCTCAGCCGGGACTGGCAGCAGCCCCCGGCCGCGCTCCCCAAGCAGAGACGGGCTCCTTAGCCCCCGGCCCCGGGACGGCCCCCGGTTGGCGCAGAGCAGCGAAGGCTCCGACATGGGCCATGCGGCCGAGCCGGGGCTCCACCCGGCCAAGCTGCCGTGGGTCCGTCTGGGCTGGATCTCCGGCTCTGTCAGGCCCGGTGAGAGCTGCCGAGCCCCTCCGCAGACCCGGCCTCACCCCGGCCTCCCGACAGGGGCCCAGGCATTCAGTCTGGAGCAGCGATTTAACCCCTCAGTAACCCCCGTCCCAAGCCCGAGTCCCTGCACGGCCTGTCAGAATATCAGCGAATTCCCCCTTGGCCACCTCTCTTCCCCTTGGAGGCAGAACGGAGCCGGGTCCCAGTTCTCCCTTTGCCGTCGCCCGGCCCGGCCCGCCCGGCCGCGGGTCCGTAGCCCGGTTCCGAGCAGCGTCACGTCCTGCCTGGGCTCTGGGCCGGGAGATGGCACCGGCAGGGGGGCGCGGGGAGTTCTCCTGCACCACCCCAAAACCTTTGGGTTTGAAACTGGGCTGGGGTCCTGCCAACCTCCCCCCCCTTGTGTAGCTCCCTCGGCTGCAGCCCAGGCCCCCTGACTCCCTGACCAGGCCTCGCTCACCAGCGGCAGCCTCCCAGCTGCTTTACCCTTCTCTGGGGCTTCCCTCAGCCCCGGGCAGGGCAAACCTGCCTGGCCGACCCCCTGCCCGGCCCTGCCTGGGTCTCAGCCACCCCCGGGCTCAGGTCGGCCCCTGCTGGCTGCCTGGGTCCCAGCACCCGGCTCCAGGGAGGTTCCGCCGGAGCGGGTGACTCATCTCCCCGCGGAGCTGGGTGGGGGCCGCCCCGCTGCACGTAGCTGCTTGCTGAGCACCCCCCGCCCATCTCAGCTTCTCGCTCCCTGGCAGGGCTTGGCCCGGCCCTCGGCGCTGCCAGGGAGTGACTCCGTGGGGCTGAGATGGTGGGGACCCCTCGCTCCGCCCGGTGTCCGCTGGGGCAAACGGCTTCAGGTGTGAATCCTGCCCCGGTCTCGGCCCTTCGGCCTCCAGCGGGGTTTGCAAGGCTCCTGTGTGTCCCAGAATCTCCCCCCTGCCGCTCCACAAGAGTCGAGCCCAGGCGCGTTCAGCAGGAGCTGCCCGGGCGGGGAGCCCGTCGGCCAGCGCCCCGGGGCCCAGCTGGGTGGCTGCCTTGCTCCGAACGCTCCGTCCCGCGGGTCCCTGGGGGGGCTGGGCAGCCCTGGGGTGCCGGACACACCCCTGTTCTCACGCCCCGGGCCCCCTGCCCGCGTGCGCCCTGCTGCCCTGCGGGGGGCTGCTGCTCCCTCCATGCTGGGTTTATCCAAATCTCCCTGGGCCAGGCCCCAGGCTTCAGCCACGGCCCTTGGGGGTTCTTCATCCCCAGACCCCTGCCGGCCTCCCCTGTGCAGCTCCGTCGGCTTCCGGGCCCCGAGCCCTAGCCAGCGTGTGGGGCCGGGTCTCCTCCAACCCAGCCGGGTCCCACAAACGCCCCCCAGCCCCACCCCCACGCAGGGCTCACCCGGGTCTTTGCACACCCCGAGCCCAGGGATCAGGTCGGGGGCGTCTCTGGGAACTGGTCATAGGCCCCACTAAGGGGGTTGGGCCGTGGGGTGAGCGAGGCTGCAGCTGCGGGGGGGGCTGCAAAGGGACCCCCTGAGCTGGGCTCTGATGGCAGCCCCCTCTAGTGGCTGCAGCCGGCAGTAGCAGTTCTGGCTGCCCCCTGCGCCCCCCAGTCACGGCCTCTCCCCCCAGGTGGTCAAGCAGGAGGAGTTCTTCAACCTCTCGCACTGCCAGCTGGTGACGCTGATCAGCCGGGACGAGCTGAACGTGCGCTGCGAGTCCGAGGTCTTCCACGCCTGCATCAACTGGGTGCAGTACGACTGCGCCAGCCGGCGGCTCTACGTGCAGGCCCTGCTGCAGGCCGTGCGCTGCCACTCGCTCACCCCCCACTTCCTGCAGACCCAGCTGCAGAAGTGCGAGCTCCTGCAGGCGGACGCCCGCTGCAAGGACTACCTGGCGCAGATCTTCCAGGAGCTCACCCTGCACAAGCCCACCAAGGGCATGGCCACGCGCGCCCCCAAGGTGGGCCAGCTCATCTACACGGCCGGCGGCTACTTCCGCCAGTCGCTCAGCTACCTGGAGGCCTACAACCCCTGCGACGGCGCCTGGCTGCGGCTGGCCGACCTGCAGGTGCCCCGCAGCGGGCTGGCCGGCTGCGTGGTCGGGGGGCTGCTCTACGCCGTCGGGGGGCGGAACAACTCGCCCGACGGCAACATGGACTCCAACGCCCTCGACTGCTACAACCCCATGACCAACCAGTGGTCGCCCTGCGCCCCCATGAGCGTCCCCCGCAACCGCATCGGCGTGGGCGTCATCGACGGCCTGATCTACGCCGTGGGCGGCTCGCACGGCTGCATCCACCACAACAGCGTGGAGAGGTGACGTGGTGCCTGGGCGATCGGGCCCCGCCCCAAGCCAGTGACAGAGGCCAGGATGGGGACCCAGGCGTCCCAGGCCCCCCCCAAGCCAGTGACAGAGGCCAGGATGGGGACCCAGGCGTCCCGGGCTCCCCCCAAGCCAGTGACAGAGGCCAGGATGGGAACCCAGGCGTCCCGGGCTCCCCCCAAGCCAGTGACAGAGGCCAGGATGGGGACCCAGGCGTCCCGGGCTCCCCCCAAGCCAGTGACAGAGGCCAGGATGGGGACCCAGGCGTCCTGCCCCCCTCCCAAGCCAGTGACAGAGGCCAGGATGGGGACCCAGGCGTCCCAGGCCCCCCCCCAAGCCAGTGACAGAGGCCAGGATGGGGACCCAGGCGTCCCGGGCTCCCCACAAGCCAGTGACAGAGGCCAGGATGGGAACCCAGGCGTCCTGCCCCCCTCCCAAGCCAGTGACAGAGGCTAGGATGGGGACCCAGGCGTCCTGCCCCCCCCAAGCCAGTGACAGAGGCCAGGATGGGGGCCCAGGCGTGCCGGCGGCCCCCCCCCCCCAAGCCAGTGACAGAGCCCAGGATGGGGACCCAGGCGTCCCGGGCTCCCCCCAAGCCAGTGACAGAGCCCAGGATGGGAACCCAGGCGTCCTGCCCCCCTCCCAAGCCAGTGACAGAGGCCAGGATGGGGACCCAGGCGTCCCGGGCTCCCCACAAGCCAGTGACAGAGGCCAGGATGGGGACCCAGGTGTCCCGGGCTCCCCACAAGCCAGTGACAGAGGCCAGAATGGGGACCCAGGCGTCCTGCCCCCCCCCCAAGCCAGTGACAGAGGCCAGGATTGGGACCCAGGCGTCCCGGGCACCCCACAAGTCAGTGACGGAGCCCAGGATGGGAACCCAGGCGTCCTGGGCCCCCCACAAGCCAGTGACGGAGCCCAGGATTGGGACCCAGGCGTCCCAGGCACCCCACAAGTCAGTGACGGAGCCCAGGATGGGAACCCAGGCGTCCTGAGCCCCCCACAAGCCAGTGACGGAGCCCAGGATTGGGACCCAGGCGTCCCAGGCACCCCACAAGTCAGTGACGGAGCCCAGGATGGGAACCCAGGCGTCCTGGGCCCCCCACAAGCCAGTGACGGAGCCCAGGATTGGGACCCAGGCGTCCCAGGCACCCCACAAGTCAGTGACGGAGCCCAGGATGGGAACCCAGGCGTCCTGGGCCCCCCACAAGCCAGTGACGGAGCCCAGGATTGGGACCCAGGCGTCCCAGGCACCCCACAAGTCAGTGACGGAGTCCAGGATGGGGACCCAGGAGTCCTGGGCCCCATGAACCAGGGGCAGGACCCAGGCGTCCATGGCGCTGGCGCCTCGGGAGAGTCCCTGCCGCAGCCTAGCCAAAGGCTGGCCGAGGACCAGAGGCACCCAGAGGGGACGGGACTTGGCCAGGGTCTTCCCCCAGGGCAGTGGCACAGCATCCCAGCCCCGCCCCCCCCCCCGGCCCCTTGGCTCGGGAGCAGGGAGCTTTGCCTGGTCCGTGCCGCTCCCCGTGCACCCCTCCGGCCGGTGGCCTGCCCTGGTGCCTGACGGTGCCCTCTGGCCCTGCAGGTATGAGCCGGAGCGGGACGAGTGGCAGCTCGTGGCGCCCATGCTGACACGCAGGATCGGCGTGGGGGTGGCCGTGCTGAACCGCCTCCTCTACGCCGTGGGCGGCTTTGACGGCACCAGCCGGCTCAGCTCGGCCGAGTGCTACTACCCGGAGCGGGACGAGTGGCGCATGATCGCCCCCATGCAGACCATCCGGAGCGGAGCGGGTAAGCGAGGGGACAGGGGCTTTCTGCTGGCGGGGGGGGGGGGGAAAGCGCCCTGCCCCTGCCCCAGGCAGGCCGTGGGGGCTGGGCACCGGCTCTCCCCAGGCCTGGCAGCCCTGCAGGGGTGGGGCCGGGTCTCAGGGCCCCTGAGCAGATGCCAGAGCTGGGCCTAAGCCAGCCGCTGCTGCCTGTGCAGCTTGAGGGGGGTGTTGGTCCCTGCCCCCCCAGCGTTGGCTGGGATCGGGGCGTGCTGCCCCCACCCCCGCCCACCCTGCCGCTCCGTGTTCCCACAGGCGTCTGTGCCCTCAACAACTGCATCTACGCCATGGGGGGCTACGACGGCACGGACCAGCTGCACAGCGTGGAGCGCTACGACGTGGAGACGGACACCTGGGCCTCCGCCGCCCCCATGGGGCACCGGCGCAGTGCGCTGGGCGTCACTGTGCACCAGGGCAAGATCTACGTGCTGGGTGAGTGGGGGGCCCTGGCTCCGGCTGGGGCAGGGCAGCGGGAACCGAGTGATGGCAACAGCCTCTCCCTCCCGCAGGCGGCTACGACGGGCACACCTTCCTGGACAGCGTGGAGTGCTACGACCCCGCCAGCGACACGTGGGCGGAGGTGACGCGCATGACGTCCGGGCGCAGCGGGGTGGGCGTGGCCATCACCATGGAGCCGTGCCGCAAGCAGGTGGACCAGCAGCTCGACTGCTGCTAGCGCTGCGCCCAGCTGGGGCGGCTCCTCACCCCCCAGCGCAGGGGTCAGTGTTAACCAGCCGGGCCGGGCAGCCCCTGCTGCTGCTCCCACTCCAGGGGGGAAGCGTTTTGCCAAGTGCCAAGCGGGGTGGGGGCAGGGAAGTGCTGCCCCCCTCCCAGCAGTGCACCCCCCTCCCCACCCACCCTTTAGTTCGGAGATGGGAACGTGGGGTCTTCCCAGCCCCCTCCCTCCTCGGGAGGAGCCTGTGCGAGGTGGCCAAGGAGCGCGGCGGAGTCTCTGGCTCCCGGGCCAGGCAGGGCGGCTCAGCTCAGCTCGGCTCCCCGGGCCATGGCAGCTGGGCCAGGCCCCGGGGACGGGGGCACGTTCTCCCCCAGGGCTCTGGGAGCAAACGGACGAGCAGCCCCAGCAGGGTTGGCAGCAGCTGCAGTTACGGACCAGCCGAGTGTCTCTTACCAGTCCTGCTCCAGCCCAAGCTGGGCCCTGGGTTTTAATGATTTCAAACGCTGATTGTTACAGGAATAAAAAATCCCTTTGTGATTAGCCCGGGGTCCAGCCTTCCTCCCTCCTGCGGGCGAGGCCCGAGCCGGCCTCAGTCGCCCGCCCCCCCGCCCGCATGCAGCCAGACGGGCTGGCTTGGGGCCGCGTCACCAGGCCGTGTCCACCAGGCTCCACAGGTAGTCGCTGATGAAGCACCGGGAGAGCTGGCTGCTGTCCAGGCTGATGGGCTGAGCGATGGCTGGGCCATGATGGACTGGGGGGAGGCGGGTAAGGAAACAGACGCGGCTGCTAGCCAGGGGGTGCCCCCCCCCAAAGGATACTGCCTTTGATGTGCGGGTGTCCCACCCCCCAAAGGATACTGCCTTTGATCTGCGGGTGCCCCCCCAAAGGACACTGCCTTTGATGTGCGGGTGTCCCCTCCCCCCCCCAAAGGATACTGCCTTTGATGTGCGGGTGCCCCCCCCCCCCAAAGGATACTGCCTTTGATGTGCGGGTGCCCCCCCCAAAGGATACTGCCTTTGATGTGCGGGTGCCCCCCCCAAAGGATACTGCCTTTGATCTGCGGGTGTCCCCTCCCCCCCCCAAAGGATACTGCCTTTGATCTGCGGGTGTCCCCTCTCCCCCCCCCAAGGACACTGCCTTTGATCTGCGGGTGTCCCCTCGCCCCCCCCCAAGGATACTGCCTTTGATCTGCGGGTGTCCCCTCGCCCCCCCCCAAAGGATACTGCCTTTGATGTGCGGGTGCCCCCTCCCCCCCCAAAGGATACTGCCTTTGATGTGCGGGTGCCCCCTCCCCCCCCAAAGGATACTGCCTTTGATGTGCGGGTGCTCACACTCGTAGTCCCAGTCGATCCGGCTGATCTTGTAATAAAGCTGCGCGATGTACCTGTGGGATGCAGCTGTTAGCACCTGGCCCTGCCGGCCCGGCCCAGCACGTGGCCTTTGGTCCCAGGCGGGATCCTGTTTGGGTGGGGCTCAGGCCCGGCGGGGGAGCCAGGCCCTTGAAGGGATCCCCTGGAGCAGCTGGCTGCGCTGTGCCTGCCTGCGAACCCCAAGCCCCAGAGCGATATTCCAGCCCGTTACCCACGGCCGGCAGCACAGCTCAGAGCCCCGGGCTCGGCCGGCAGGGCCCTGGCACCTCCCGCCCCGCCCCGCGCTCACGTTGCAGAATTGACCATGCCAGCGTCGTCCTCCATGTCGTCCTGCAGGCGTCCGAGCTCGGCCCTCAGCTCCTCCAGCTCCCTCCGCAGGGCAGTATGGCAGGCAGTGAAGGAAGTGTGGCTCTGACTGCTTCCCCTCCCTGCCCCCCGAACCGGGTGCCCGGCTAGGCCCACCCGCCCTGGGAGATGCCCGGGCCTGGGGCTGAGCGCGCTGGGTCTGCCGAGCTGCAGGCAGCAGCTGAGCGAGCCGGGGCTCCCGGCAGGAAGGATATCTGCTGTCAGCCCTCAGGCTGGCGTCGTCCGCCCTGGCTCTCCGCAGCGCCTCTTCCGTCGCCCGCACCGTCTGCAGGCTGCTCTGCAGCTCCTCTTCCCCCGCCAGGAGCTTCTGCGCCACCGTCTCCTCCGTGGCGAGGAGATCTGCAGGGGGGAGGCAGCCTTCGTACCGCAGCCCCTGCTAGGGGCGCCACACGGGGAGGGGGCCGACTGGCGCCGAGTGACCCCAGCCAAGCCACACGGCTCCCTCCCCCCGCGTCCCTGCAGGGGGGGTCAGTGGGTCCCGCCTGGCGCTGGGCCCCCCCATGGTTCGAGGCCTGCAGGCCTCGGGCTGGGTTTCAGCCAAGCTAGGACCGTACCCCAGGGAGCCGCCTGGCCGGCAGCACCCCCCCCTCTGGGGAGAGGGCCTGAGTTAACTGCAGTGGGGCCACACCCCACACGGCTCCCGAGGGGCAGCACCTACCTTTAACCAGCTGCGCCGCCGTCAGCTGCGTATCCAGGAGCTTGTCAAACATCGTCTCCTGCTTGTCCAGGCTTCTCTTCAGCAGGTTCCCAGCCCCACCTGCTGCCAGCAGCTTCAGCAGCTCCTTGCTCACCTCCTCCATCTCCTGCATCTGTTCGTTCATCATGGCCGTGGGCGGTCGCTCCCCGCACTCAGAGGCGCTGCGGTAAAAGAGCCGGGTGTGAGACCCTGCACATCTTCCAGTCCCATCCTGTTCCTTTACCCACAGCCCCATCAGGCCTGAGCCACGAGGCAGCTCCGGTCAGGGCCCCACAGATGGCAGAGGTGGAAAAGGCCTCCAGGGTGGGATGCAGCATCCCCCTACCAAGGGTCTCTCTAGGGCCACGATGAATCACTGTGGAGAGGGCTTCACTCCCCCCAGCTGCTCGCTGCCCCGCGGTCTCCCAGGGCTCGGCTTTACGGCCATGTGAATGCAAGTCAGCACCTAAGAGCGGCCAGACTGGGTCAGGCTAACGGTCCAGCCTGTCTCTGGCAGCGGCCGGCGGCAGGTGCTTCAGCAGCAATTATCCAGTGAGCCACCCCTTGCTGACCAGGCCCCGATTCTGGCAGGCAGAGGGTTAGGGATACTCAGAGCAGGGAGCTGTGTCCCTGCCATCCTGGCTGACAGCCATTGAGGCACCCAGCCTCCAGGAACTGAGCTAACACTGTTCGGAACCACGTTATACTTTTGGCCTTCACAACATCCCCTGGCAGTGAGTTCCGCAGGTTGACTGTGTGTTCTGTGAAGTGGAACTTCCTTAGGCTTGTTGCCTGTTAGTTTCATTGGGTGACCCTAGTTCTTGAAGGGGTAAATAACACTTCCTGGTTCACTCTCCCTGTACCATGTGATTTTACAGCCCTCTCGCAGATCCCCCCAAGCTGAGCAGTCCCAGCCTGGCTAATCTCTCCACATGGCAGCTGCTCCGTCCCCCTCATCATTTCTGTTGCTCTTCTCTGCATCTTTTCCAATTCTGTCATCTCTTTTTTGGGATGGGGCGACCGCATCTGCAGGCAGGATTCAAGGTGTGGGCATCCCAGGGATTTATATAGAGGCAACAGGATATTTTCTGTCTTATTATCTCTCCCGTTCCTAACGTCCCGTTCGCTTTTCGACGGCTGCTGCCCACTGAGCGGATGAGCAGTACCAGCTAATTTAGACCCCTTCATTTGGTAGGTAGAGTTGGGATGATGTTTTCCACTGTGCATTGCTTTGCACTTACCAACACTGAATTTCATTGGCCGTTGTGTTGTCCAGTCACCGATTTGTCAGATCCCTTTGTAGCTCTTCTGTCTGCCTGGGACTTAACTATCTTGAGTAGTTTTGTATCATCTGCAAATGTTGCCACCTCGCTGTTCACCCCTTTTCCAGACCATTTCTGAATATGTTGAACTGCCCTGGGCCCAGTACAGACCCCTGGGGGACACAATTATTTACCTCTCTCCATTCTGAAAACCAGCCAGTTATTCCTACGCTAGTTCCTCTCTTTAACCAGTTACTGATCCAGGAGGGAACCTTCCCTCTTGTCCCATGGCTGCTCACTTTGCTTCAGAGCCTTTGTTGAGGGACCTTGTCAAAGGCTTTCGGAAAGTCCAGGTACACTATAGCCGCCGGATCACCATTGTCCGCATCTTTGTTGAGCTCCCCAGAGAATTCCAGCAGCGGGGGAGGCACCATGCTTCCGCTTTCCAAAAGCCCTGCTGACTTCCCCCCACAAATCAGGCTCATCTGTGTGTCTGACCAGTCTCCTCTTCATCGGCCTGGGGCTGAAGTTAAGCTAACTGGCCTGGAATTGCCAGGCTCCTTTAAAATCAGCATCACCGTAGCTACCCACCAGGGAGCTGGGCCCGAGGCGGATCTCAGCCAGAGGTTACACACCACAGTTAGTTCTGCAATTTCATATGTGAATTGCTGCAGGACGCTTGGGTCAAACCGTCTGATCCTGGTGACTTATTGCTGTTTAATTTATCAGTTTGTTCCCAAACCTCCTCTCCTGACAGCTCAATCTGGGCCTAGAAGGACCAGCTTGGGGGTGAGCTCTCAGCCAGCCCCAAACACCCGAGTGCAGCGTGCTGGGAGCTGGGGCCTGCCAGGCGAACAGGCCCGACCAGGTCTCCCACCATTCCTGCTGCACTGGGCGCCGGGGGACGTGCGCCTGGCAGCCCGAGCGCCTCCCGGGGGACGCGGGGCCCGCGGAGCCGCATGCTGCTGACTGGAGATCACCCCGGCTAGGGCTGCAGTGCACGTGCAGCGCCGAGCACCTCCCGGGGGACGCGGGGCCCGTGGAGCCGCATGCTGCTGACTGGAGATCACCCCGGCTAGGGCTGCAGTGCACGTGCAGCGCCGAGCGCCTCCCGGGGGACGCGGGGCCCGTGGAGCCGCATGCTGCTGACTGGAGATCACCCCGGCAGTGGCTGCCCTGCACGCGCAGCGCCGAGCACCGGGGCACCTCGGGCTGGGGCTGAGCAGCTCCGCGGAGAAGCGCGACCCGCGGCCCCAGGACGGTCAGCGCGCGAGGGAGGGAGGGAGGGAGCAGGGGGGCTCCGGCCGCAGCGCTGCCCAAGGCCCGAGCGGGGCCGGCGGGGGGGGGGGGGGCCGAGCCCCGGGTCTCGCCTGCGCGAAGGTGCCCGCGGCCGCTTCAAATCGAGCCGCTCCCAGGGGCTGCCCCCCCCCGGCTCCCGGCCCATCTCCCGGCCCCCTCCCGGCTCCCGGCCCATCTCCCGCCCCCCCGGCTCCCGGCCCCTCTCCCGGCCCCCCCGGCTCCCGGCCCCCCGCTCCCGGCCAGGCGGCGGCGGCGGAGCCTTCGGGGCGCCTGAGCCCGGCGGGTCCCTGGGCGGCCCGGACCGGACCCGGCCCCGGCCTGAGCCCGCAGCGCGGAGCCCCGGTGGGGGGGGCTGAGCCCGCGGGGGGCCCCGAGGAGCGAGTCGGAGTCACGGGCGGGCTCCCTGCGGGGGGGGTTGTGGGGGAGGGGGCGGGGCTAAGGCCGGGGCGCGGGGGGGCTGCGGGAGGGGGCGGGGCTAAGCTCGGGGCAGGGGGGGGGGTCCGGGCCCCGCGCTCACCTCCAGCCGCTCGTCCGGTCGCTCTGGCGAGGAGGCGGGAACTAGACACCCCCGCCCCGCCCCCCCAGCGCCTGGCCATTGGCCTCCGCGGCCGCCGCTCGACGGGGATTGGCCGCCCCGCCTCGCCCAATCGGAGCCCGCCCGCCCGGCTCGCGCCGCTTTTGAAAAAAACGACCGAGGGAGGCGGGGGTTGGCGGCTTCACGCACGCGCAGTAGGAGGGGACCATTAACCCCGCCCCTGCCCATTGCGCATGCGCTCCTTCCTGCTGTCCCCGCGCGGAGCGGTTTTCACCCGAGCTGCCACCAGGGGGCGGCAGAGAACACGGCGCAGCGCGGGGGCGGGGCCTATGGCAGAGCCACGTGGCCAGGCCCTGCAAGAGACCACGTGGCTCGCCCGGGGGGGGGGTGAGGCCAGTGGGAGCTGTGACCCTCCCCCGCCCCCCCCCCCAGGCTGGGCCTGGGCCCCTTGGGGCAGAGTCCTGGGGACCCTTGAAGGGCCGTCGCCCCCCAGCAGCCCACGTGGGCCCAGGGGGCAGCTGCCCCCCCCAGCCCCCGGCCGTGGCCTGGGCGGCGTGTGGCCGGGCGGGGGTGGCGCTGCCGGCGGGGCAGGGAGCTCGGCCGTGGCCTGGGCGGTGTGTCGGGGGGTGGCGCCGCCGGCGGGGTAGGGAGCTCGGCCGTGGCCTGGGCAGTGTGTGGCCGGGCGGGGGTTGGTGCCGCCGGCGGGGCAGGGAGCTCGGCCGTGGCCTGGGCGGTGTGTCGGGGGGTGGCGCCGCCGGCCGGGCAGGGAGCTCGGCCGTGGCCTGGGCAGTGTGTGGCCGGGCGGGGGGTGGCGCTGCCGGCGGGGCAGGGAGCTCGGCCGTGGCCTGGGCAGTGTGTGGCCGGGCGGGGCAGGGAGCTCGGCCGTGGCCTGGGCAGTGTGTGGCCGGGCGGGGGGTGGCGCTGCCGGCGGGGCAGGGAGCTCGGCCGTGGCCTGGGCGGCGTGTCGGGGGGTGGCGCCGCCGGCGGGGCAGGGAGCTCGGCCGTGGCCTGGGCAGTGCGCCGGGTTCTGGCGATTCTCACGGCTCCAGCTGCCCCGTGGGCCCGGGCCGGGTCTGGGGCTCGAGGAACAGGCCGTCGTCCAGCTCTGACCCCAGGCCATTGGCAAATACCACCCCCCCCGCCCCAGCACTTTTACAGCCGCTCGTGATTGGAAGCCAATCGCCTGGCGCAGTTTTGAACAGTTGGGGTTGGCGATACTGCGAGGCAGCGAGAGAGACCTGGGGGGACAGGCCTGCAGGACCCCCCCTCCCGCAGAACTGCCCAAGTGGCAACCCCTGCCCCAGGCCTGAGCCCGGAGCCCCCGGCGCTGGGAATGGGGCCGTCGGCTTTGTAACCCCCCAGCCCGTGTGGCACAGTGGGTGCGGCACAGACCCTGTGGGTGCAGGGTTGGGGTCCCCCCACCAGCCCAGGGATGCACAGGCTGGGCTGGAGCCCAACCCCCCCGAGCTGCCCATGGCGCACCCCCCCACCGCACACACCCGGGTGCTCGCCCAGCTGTACACCCCCCCCCCCCCCCGGCTGTATCCCCCCCCGAAGCCAGAGGCCAGAGGCAGGATCCCTTCCTCCTGGTTTTATTGTAGCTCCGCAGCTGACACTGGGAGAGGGAGAAACACGGCAGGGACATGGCGAAGGAGGAGCTGTTACACCAGATACATACGCGGGGGTGGGGGGGAGCTCAGATCCTGGGGAGGGGGCTCAGCCCCCCCCGGCCCACGCTGTCTTGTTTGAGGTGGGGGGAGGGGAGGACATTTACAGCCGCTATTCACAGTATGTACAGAGCAAAACCGACCCGACCGACGCACGGAACCGAACCGCGTACAAAAATAAAGGCTCTACGGGGCGGCCCCCCCCGCCCCGCGGAAAATAGAAATCAATTGCTACAGTACAGTGTTCAGACATGGCAGCGCCCCGCCCCCCCGGCCCCCCCCGGGCGCTGGCACATCGCTCGGGTGGGCCCTGCCCATGTTCCTCACCCCCCAGGGCAGCCCCCGGCCACAGGACCCCGGAGCTGCTGGCCCAGGGGACGAGCCCGGGGGGACGGTGGCCCAAGGGCTTTGGTTCGAAAGCTGAAGCATTGGGGGGGAGGAACCTCACTCATTATTGCTTCACACCGGGGGGGGGGGGGCACACGCCAGCCCCAGCCTGAGCCCACCTCCCTGCCCTCTCAGCCCCACCAAAGGACTCATTTGCCAGACAACTGCCCCCTCCCAGTGCAATGGGGAGAAACTCTGGTTTCCTGCAGGGGGAGGGGGGGTCACCTTGACCTTTCACCCTGGCTGTAACCCCCGAGCTCAGCCCCCCCGAGTGAGCCCCACATCCTGCAGCCAGAACCAGGCCGGTGCAGACGCGGCTAGTGGAGCTGGGGGGGGAAGCTGCTCCCCCCATTTAGCACAGGGAGACCCTGAGGAAACGGTTCTAAAGCCCCAGCTCTACCTGCCCCCACTGGGTGCTGGGCATTCGGGGGGGGACGGAGCAGCCCGGCCTGGCTCCCCCCCGGCCCAGGGAAGGCAGCAGCCAGCGGGCCCAGCTCCCAGGCTGGCCGGGGTCAGGGACTAACGCCGCAGAGGGCACCAGGCCGACGGTCCGGAGCCCAGCGCCCCCTGAATCCCGCTCTGCCTGGCCCCTGGGCGCCCCCCTGCAGCGCCGGTGCCCGCAGCCCGTCTGCTGCCAGCGGGGGGGGTTGGCAAGTCATCGCAAAGTGAAGCGAAGCTGGTTCCCAGCTGCTCGGCGGGGGCAGGGGCGGGGGCGGGGGGCAGCTGCCTGATCCAGTCAGTCCGTGCGGCCGGAGCGCCGGCCTTGTGCAAACGGCTGGAGAGAGGAAGACTTGGCTGGCTGGTCGCTCGCAGAGCGGCTGCTTCGAGGGGGGGTTGGAGCGTCGCCATTGAGAGCCCCCTTTTCACCCCCCCTCTCGGCCTCCCAGGAAAGGGGGAGCTATGGCCTCAGTGGGGGAGGGGAGAGGGGACGAAATGAACCCCCGAGCAATGGGAGAAAAAAATCTGATTACAGAAAAATAAAACAACTTCTCTCCCCCCCCCCGTTCCAAAAATAATAATTAATGTACAATAAATTACCAGGTGCGTTAAAATAACCCAGAGCCCACAACCATCCCCTCCCCCCGCAAGAATAAATTACAATAATCCGCCCCACCGTCGGGCGGCCCGGAGCAGCCGGCAGCGCCGGCACGAAGGCCCCAGGCCGGATGGAGGCCGGCTGAGGGCGCAGGGCTGGGGGGCGCAGAGCCGGCTCCCCCCTCGCTCCGATCCCGCTCTGTGTTCAGTCCTGATTGCTTAAAAAAATAGATCTCTGAAGGGCGCGAAAAGCCCCCGGCCCCGGCTGCTCCGAACCAAAGAGAATCAGGCTGGACCAGTGACACCAGCAAACCCGCAGGCAGGCGGGAGGTGCAGGAGTCCGGGGGGCTGGGAGCTCCGCTGGGGGGGCCGGGCCCGGGCCGACCCCTCTACAGTTGCTGTGTTTGTTCCCTTTGTTGTGGTTTGGTTTTTTCAAAGTTTTTCTTTTTTTCTTTTTTTTTTTCTTTTTTTTTTTGTAAAAAATACAATAAAAATCCCCTCAACTAAACCCAACATTAAATTAACGGGCGTTGTGTGTCGGCTCCCCCCAAAGAGAGTCCATGGCGGGGGGGGGCGCGTGTGGCTTCCCGCCGGGCGGCTGAGCCGAAGCCCAGAGTCACGGTGCCCCAGGGGCTGTGTCGTGTGCCAGTCCGTTCTGCCCAACCCCCTCCTCCGGGGCCGGGCAGGGCGGCTCCTCCTCCTCCTGGCCCAGGCTGCAGCGCTCCGGGTCCGACTGATCCGACTCCTCGCCCTCCTCCTCCAGCGTCAGTTCGAACTGGAACTTCTCCAGGCAGGTCTCCTCGTCCTTGTCCTGCTCGTCCGGGGGCGGGGAGGGGCTCTGCGGCATCATGCTGTGGTACCAGTCCCGGTTATCCTCCAGGGTGTCGAGGATTTCCTGGGCGTCGGGGTGCACCAGGTCCGCCCACGTCTCCCACAGCGGGTGAACGATGTAGTCGATGAAGCCCACCTGAAAGGCAGAGCCAGGGAGGTGAGAATCAGAGCAGCTGGGGCCTGGGCAGCGCCCGGCGGGGTCTGGGCAGCGCCCAGCCCGACGGGGCCCTGATCTCGGCTGGGGTCTGGGCGGCGCCCGGCATGACGGGGCCCTGATCTCGGTTAGGATCTGGGCGGTGCCCGGCCCGACGGGGCCCTGATCTCGGTGGGGGTCTGGGCAGCGTCCGGCCCAATGGGGCCCTGATCTCGGCTGGGGTCTGGGCAGCGCCCAGAGCAACGGGGCCCTGATCTCAGCCAGGGTCTGGGCAGTGCCCGGTGCGATGGGGCCCTGATCTCGGCCGGGGTCTGGGCAGCGCCTGGTGCGACGGGGCCCTGATCTCGGCCGGGGTCTGGGCAGCGCCCGACCCGACAGGGCCCTGATCTCGGCCGGGGTCTGGGCAGCGCCCGGTGCGACGGGGCCCTGATCTCGGCCGGGGTCTGGGCAGCGCCCGACCTGACAGGGCCCTGATCTCGGCCGGGGTCTGGGCGGCGCCCGGCGCGACGGGGCCCTGATCTCGGCCGGGGTATGGGCAGCGCCCAGCGCGACGGGGCCCTGATCTCAGGTGGGGTCTGGGCAGCGCCCGGCCCGACGGGGCCCTGATCTCGGCCGGGGTCTGGGCAGCGCCCGGTGCGACGGGGCCCTGATCTCGGTGGGGGTCTGGGCAGTGCCCGGCCCGATGGGGCCCTGATCTCAGCCAGGGTCTGGGCAGTGCCCGGTGCGACGGGGCCCTGATCTCGGCCGGGGTCTGGGCAGCGCCCGGTGCGACGGGGCCCTGATCTCGGCCGGGGTCTGGGCAGCGCCCGACCCGACAGGGCCCTGATCTCGGCCGGGGTCTGGGCAGCGCCCGGCGCGACGGGGCCCTGATCTCGGCCGGGGTCTGGGCAGTGCCCGGTGCGACGGGGCCCTGATCTCGGCCGGGGTCTGGGCAGCGCCCGACCCGACAGGGCCCTGATCTCGGCCGGGGTCTGGGCGGCGCCCGGCGCGACGGGGCCCTGATCTCGGCCGGGGTATGGGCAGCGCCCGGCGCGACGGGGCCCTGATCTCAGGTGGGGTCTGGGCAGCGCCCGGCCCGACGGGGCCCTGATCTCGGCCGGGGTCTGGGCAGCGCCCGGTGCGACGGGGCCCTGATCTCGGTGGGGGTCTGGGCAGTGCCCGGCCCGATGGGGCCCTGATCTCAGCCAGGGTCTGGGCAGTGCCCGGTGCGACGGGGCCCTGATCTCGGCCGGGGTCTGGGCAGCGCCCGGTGCGACGGGGCCCTGATCTCGGCCGGGGTCTGGGCAGCGCCCGACCCGACAGGGCCCTGATCTCGGCCGGGGTCTGGGCAGCGCCCGGCGCGACGGGGCCCTGATCTCGGCCGGGGTCTGGGCAGTGCCCGGTGCGACGGGGCCCTGATCTCGGCCGGGGTCTGGGCAGCGCCCGACCCGACAGGGCCCTGATCTCGGCCGGGGTCTGGGCAGCGCCCAGCCCGACAGGGCCCTGATCTCGGCTGGGGTCTGGGCAGCGCCCGGTGCGACGGGGCCCTGATCTCGGCCGGGGTCTGGGCAGCGCCCAGCCCGACAGGGCCCTGATCTCGGCTGGGGTCTGGGCAGCGCCCGGCATGACGGGGCCCTGATCTCGGTTAGGATCTGGGCGGTGCCCGGCCCGACGGGGCCCTGATCTCGGTGGGGGTCTGGGCAGCGTCCGGCCCAATGGGGCCCTGATCTCGGCTGGGGTCTGGGCAGCGCCCAGAGCAACGGGGCCCTGATCTCGGCCGGGGTCTGGGCAGCGCCCAACCCGACAGGGCCCTGATCTCGGCCGGGGTCTGGGCAGCGCCCGGTGCGACGGGGCCCTGATCTCGGCCGGGGTCTGGGCAGCGCCCGACCTGACAGGGCCCTGATCTCGGCCGGGGTCTGGGCGGCGCCCGGCGCGACGGGACCCTGATCTCGGCCGGGGTCTGGGCAGCGCCCGGCGCGACGGGGCCCTGATCTCAGGTGGGGTCTGGGCAGCGCCCGGCCCGACGGGGCCCTGATCTCGGCCGGGGTCTGGGCAGCGCCCGGTGCGACGGGGCCCTGATCTCGGTGGGGGTCTGGGCAGTGCCCGGCCCGATGGGGCCCTGATCTCAGCCAGGGTCTGGGCAGTGCCCGGTGCGACGGGGCCCTGATCTCGGCCGGGGTCTGGGCAGCGCCCGGTGCGACGGGGCCCTGATCTCGGCCGGGCGGGGTCCGGGCAGCGCCCGGCGCGACGGGGCCCTGATCTCGGCCGGGGTCTGGGCAGCGCCCGGTGCGACAGGGCCCTGATCTCGGCCGGGGTCTGGGCAGCGCCCAGCCCGACGGGGCCCTGATCTCGGCTGGGGTCTGGGCAGCGCCCGGTGCGACGGGGCCCTGATCTCGGCCGGGGTCTGGGCAGCGCCCGACCCGACAGGGCCCTGATCTCGGCCGGGGTCTGGGCAGCGCCCGGCGCGACGGGGCCCTGATCTCGGCCGGGGTCTGGGCGGCGCCCGGCCCGACGGGGCCCTGATCTCGGCTGGGGTCTGGGCAGCGCCCGGCGCGACGGGGCCCTGATCTCGGCCGGGGTCTGGGCAGCGCCCGGCCCGACGGGTTCCAGGTTGGAGTCTCTAGGTGCTACCATCATGCTGCTAATAAGGGGGCAGGGGATTGCGGGGCAGAGGACCAGGAGCTCTGGGCTTTGGCAGGGATACAGCTCATGGCACACGAGTGAATGAGCTGAGGGCCCTGGGGGGCGTGTTGGTGCCCCTGGGATCTCGCCCCCGTGCCATTGGCTCAGAGGGGGGCGGGCGCCTCCCGACAGCCCCAGGGCCCCCCGCGGGGGGGGGGGGTGGCCCGGCTCTCGGCCCCGCACCTGGGATTTCTCCACGGAGGCCGTGTGCTTGTCGCACATGGGGCTGATCTCCATGCCGCGCTCCCGCTCCTTGTCACCCTGCCGGAAGAACTCCTCCATGATGCGCTCGGTCCACTGCCGGTACAGCCCCAGCGGCTTCGTGGGGTTGCTGAGGTCGGCGCAGTGAACCATGTTCCGCAGCACCTGGGGGGGGAGAGTGAACACTCAGGGGGGGGGCAGTGCCCTGGCCTTCCCCCCAGGGGAACCCCCCCGCCCGGCCCCCCCCACTCAGCCCCCCAAGGGGAACTCCCGCCCTGGCCGGCCCCCCCCAGGGGAACCCCCCTGCCCGGCCCCCCCGCTCTGGCCCCCCAGGGGAACCCCCACCCCGGCCTTCCCCCCCAGGGGAACCCCCGCCCTGGCCGGCCCCCCCCAGGGGAACCCCCCCGCCCTGCCCCCCAGGGAACCCCCACCCCGGCCTTCCCCCCCAGGGGAACCCCCCCGCCCTGCCCCCCAGGGAACCCCCACCCCGGCCTTCCCCCCCAGGGGAACCCCCCCGCCCGGCTCCCCCAGGGGAACCCCCGCCCTGGCCGGCCCCCCCCAGGGGAACCCCCCCGCCTGGCCCCCCCCCACTCTGGCCCCCCAGGGGAACCCCCACCCCGGCCTTCCCCCCCGGGCAACTCCTGCCCCAGCCAGCCCCCTCCCCCACCCTGCCCC
Source organism: Mauremys mutica (assembly GCF_020497125.1). Lineage (NCBI taxonomy): Eukaryota > Metazoa > Chordata > Testudines > Geoemydidae > Mauremys > Mauremys mutica. Next base: position 24,641,928 of record NC_059091.1, read on the forward strand.
CCCCAGGGGAATCCCCGCCCCTGCCGGCCCCCCCGGGAACCCCTGCCCCAGCCTCCCCCCCGCCCTGCCTCCCCCGGGGGAATCCCCCGCCCCCGGTGCAGCGAGCCCAGCCAGCCCCCCCAGGTGGGTCAGGATGGACGGCCCGTTCGCCTGGCTGATCTGGGGGGGCGTCACTCTCCCTCCCCCTAGTGACCCATGCACTGGGGGCCTCCCCGCCCCCACCCACCTGGATCCGGTCTGTGTAGTTGTCTAGCAGCAGCACCCCGGAGCTCGTCACTTTCTTGGTCTCCACCATGGTCTTGAGGTCGGCCAAGAGGCTCATGTGTTTGGACATGTCGGTGGCCAGGACCTGGGGGGGGGACAGACTGTCACGGGAGGGAGGGAAGGAGCCGCCCAGGACCCAGGAGTCCTAGCACAGCGCCCCTCCCCCCCAGCCCAGGACCCAGGAGTCCTAGCTCAGCGCCCCTCCCCCCCAGCCCAGGACCCAGGAGTCCTAGCACAGCGCCCCTCCCCCCCAGCCCAGGACCCAGGAGTCCTAGCACAGTGCCCCTCCCCCCCAGCCCAGGACCCAGGAGTCCTAGCACAGCGCCCCCCCCCCCAAGCCCAGGACCCAGGAGTCCTAGCTCAGCGCCCCTCCCCCCAGCCCAGGACCCAGGAGTCCTAGCTCAGCGCCCCCCCTCCCCAGCCCAGGACCCAGGAGTCCGAGCACCCTGCCCCTTGCTCCAGCCCCCCCGCCTGGCCCGCAGCCCAGGAGGCCTGATTGCAGGCAGGGCTGGGAAAAGGGCACAGCCCCCTCCCCCCCCCGGCTCTGGCCCCCCCGGAGGCCAGCCAGGGACTCTGCCTGAGCTTCCTGCGGGGGGGCGGGGGCAGGGGCCCGGCCCGGCTCACCATGTCGATAACCATCTTGCGCAGCGTCTGGCGCTGGCGCTTGCCGAGGCTCTGGAAGATGTCGCAATTCTCCTCCTGCAGCAGCTTAAAGCCCACGGCCAGGTGGTGATTCTCCAGGACCGATTCGTCGTTGTACATCAGGGCCAGCTCTGAGTCTGCGGGGCGAGGGGGGTCAGGGGGCGCCGGGGACCAGGCCTCGGCCCCCCCGGGGGCTCCTACCCACCTCGCTCCGTGGCACGGGCTCCCGGGAGGGGGGAGCTGCGTGCACGGGCCGGGCCTGTCGCTGACACAGCCGGCTGCACGGGGGGGTGCGCAGGAGTGCACGTGTGTGTGCTGAGGTGTGTGTCCGTATCCCAGTGCGCAGGAGAGCTGGGGTGTGTGTCCCGGTGCACGTGTGTGTGCTGAGGTGTGTGTCCATTTCCCAGTGCACATGGGTGTGCATAACTGGGCTGGTGTGTGTGTCCCGGTGCACGTGTGTGTGCTGAGGTGTGTGTCTGTTTCCCGGTGCGCAGCAGGGCTGGTGTGTGTGTCCTGATGCACATGTATGTGCTGAGGTGTGTGTCCATTTCCCAGTGCACATGGATGTGCACAACCAGGCTGGTGTGTGTGTCCTGGTGCACAGGGGTGTGCACAGCAGTGTACGTGTGTGTGTCCCATGCACGGGGTGTGCTCAGGAGTGCATGTGTGTGTGCTGAGGTATGTGTCCATATCCCGGTGCACAGCAGGGCTGGCGTGTGTACTGCGGTGTGTGTCTGTGTCCCGGTGCACATGAGTGTGCACAGCAGGGCACACGTGTGTGTCCCGGTGCACAGGGGTGTGTGCAGGAGTGCAAGTGTGTGTGATGAGGTGTGTGTCCGTGTACTGGTACACAAGAGTGTGCACAGGAGGGTTGGCGTGTGTGTCCTGGTGCACAGGGTGTGCTCAGGAGTGCATATGTGTGTGCTGAAGTAGGTGTCCATATCCCGGTGCGCAGGAGGGCTGGTGTGTGTGCTGAGGTGTGTGTCTGTGTCCTGGTGCACAGGAGTGTGCACAGGAGGGCTGGCGTGTGTGCCCCGGTGCACAGGGGTGTGTGCAGGAGTGCATGCGTGTATGCTGAGGTGCGTGTCCGTGTCCTGGTGCACGGGGGTGTGCGCAGGAGTGCACGCGTGTGTGCTGAGGTGCGTGTCCGTGTCCCGGTGCACAGGGGTGTGCGCAGGAGTGCACACGAGTGTGCTGAGGTGTGTGTCCCTGTCCTGGTGCACAGGGGTCTGCACAGGAGGGCTGGCATGTGTCCCCCGGTGCACGGGGGTGTGCGCAGGAGTGCACGCGTGTGTGCTGAGGTGCGTGTCTGTGTCCCGGTGCACGGGGGTGTGCGCAGGAGTGCACACGAGTGTGCTGAGGTGTGTGTCCCTGTCCTGGTGCACAGGGGTCTGCACAGGAGGGCTGGCATGTGTCCCCCGGTGCACGGGGGTGTGCGCAGGAGTGCACACGAGTGTGCTGAGGTGTGTGTCCCTGTCCTGGTGCACAGGGGTCTGCACAGGAGGGCTGGCGTGTGTCCCCCGGTGCAGGGCCTGTGCGCCGGAGCTGGAGAGATTAGGAAACACACGCGGATCCCCCCCACGGCTGCTGCGGGTCGCTGGGGGGCGGGCGCGAGATCGGGGGCACTCACTGGTGTTGATCAGGAACTGGTTGGAGACGCCCGGGTGATCCACGTCATGGATGGCGGCTGCAAACAGAGCGGCCAGGATCTCCAGGTCGGTGAACACAGCCTGCCAAGGGCACACGCAGGAGGCTGAGGCCGGGCCTGGCAGGGGCTGGCTCTGCCCCACGACTAGGGCTGCCCCCCGGGGCCCGGGCCCAGCCATGCCATCGGCACAGCCGGGAGTCGCTAGAGCCGGGACCCATCACCCTGGTATCCTGCCTCGGCGCGGGCCCCATGCCAGCTGCTGCCAAGGAGGCAGCGATGGCAGAGACGGGCCCAGGGCGGGCAGAGGGACAGACGGCTGGGGGTGGATGGCCAGACGGACCGGCAGCTTTCCAGCCCCCCCGAATTCCTTCCCGTCCCATTTCCGGCTGCTTCCGCCACGTCCCGGCCGCCCTGCGTTACCCGCCTGCCGTTACGGGGATCGAGAGCCGAGCCCAGGGCCTCCCACGCGGCCGCCCGCTGGCACCAGGCCGACTGGCTGAGAGAGCCCCAGCGGCGGCCCCCGCGCCCCGCGCGGGCGTGTCCCTGACCCGCTCGCCCCCCCCCAGCGGCAGCCCCCCCCGCGGGCGTGTCCCTGACCCGCTCACCCGCCCCAGCGGCAGCCCCCCCGCGGGCGTGTCCCTGACCCGCTCACCCCCCCCAGCGGCAGCCCCCCCGCGGGCGTGTCCCTGACCCGCTCGCCCCCCCCAGCGGCCGCCCCCCGCGCGGGCGTGTCCCTGACCCGCTCGCCCCCCCCCCCCGGCCGGCTGCCCCCCCCCGCGGGCTTGTCCCTGTCCCGCTCGCCCCCCCCAGCGGCAGCCCCCCCGCGGGCGTGTCCCTGACCCGCTCACCCCCCCCAGCGGCAGCCCCCCCGCGGGCGTGTCCCTGACCCGCTCGCCCCCCCCCAGCGGCAGCCCCCCCCGCGGGCGTGTCCCTGACCCGCTCGCCCCCCCCAGCGGCAGCCCCCCCCGCGGGCGTGTCCATGACCCGCTCGGCCCCCCCCCGCGGCCGCCCCCCGCGCGGGCGTGTCCCTGACCCGCTCGCCCCCCCCCGCGGCAGCTCCCCCGCGGGCGTGTCCCTGACCCGCTCGCCCCCCCCCCAGCGGCAGCCCCCCCCGCGGGCGTGTCCCTGACCCGCTCGCCCCCCCCCAGCGGCACCCCCCCCCCCGGGCGGGGCCCTGACCCCCTCGGCCCCCCCCTCCGCAGCCCCCCCCGCGGGGGTGTCCCTCACCCGCTCGCCACCCCCAGCGGCCGCCCCCCCGCGGGCGTGTCCCTCACCCGCTCCCCCCCCCCGCGACCCCCCCCCCGCGGGCGTGTCCCTCACCCGCTCACCCCCCCAGCGGCCGCCCCCCCGCGGGCGTGTCCCCCACCCGCTCGGCCCCCCAGCGGCCGCCCCCCCGCGGGCGTGTCCCTCACCAGCTCGGCCCCCCCCTCGGCCGCGCCCCCACGGGCTTGTCCCTCACCCGCTCGCCCCCCCCAGCGGCCGCCCCCCGGCGCGGGCGTGTCCCTGACCCGCTCGCCCCCCCCCAGCGGGCCGCCCCCCCCCCGCGGGCATGTCCCTGACCCGCTCGCCCCCCCCAGCGGCAGCCCCCCCCCGCGGGCGTGTCCCTCACCCGCTCGGCCCCCCCAGCGGCCGCTCTGTGCCCGACCCGCTCGGCCCGGCCCCCACTCACGTCCAGGGCGGGCGTGGCCAGCAGGACGTGCGTGGACTGCACCACGTCGGCGGCGTGCAGGCTGTTGTGATAGGCCACGTCGCTGTGGTAATGCTCCTCCAGGGTTAGCACGTACGTCAGCAGCGTCTCCGCCGGGATCTTGAAGGTTTTCAGCAGGTCCCTCTCCTGCGGGGGGGCCAAAGTCACACCAGAGGGGCCAGCGCCAGCACCCCCCACCCCAGCTCCCGGCCCCGCTGAGGGCTGACAAATTCCCTGGGGCAATCGCCCCCGTCCCACAGAGCTGGGAAGGGACTCCTGATACCCAGCCCCCTCCCCCCTCCGCTCTAACCACTAGACCCCACTGCCCTCCCAGAGCTGGGAACAGAACCCAGGAGTCCTGGCACCCAGCCCCCCACACCCCACTCCCCTCCCAGAGCCGGGAACAGAACCCAGGAGTCCTGGCTCCCAGCCAGTGCTGAGGATCCCTGGCCAGGTGGGCACCAGGTGTGATTCCGTTTGCTGCATGGGGGGGGGCGCTGCCCCCCCCGAACGGGTAGGCCCCACCCACCGCGCCAGGCGCGGGGCCCTACCTGGAATATCGTGTACATGATGCAGCTGAGCGAGCGGCTGTTGGAATATTCGGAGACATGGAAAATATTCAGACCCCACTTGTTGAGATTCTCCAGCTCCTGGAAGGCAGAACAGGGGGTGGTGAGAATGGGGGGGACATGCCTCCCCCCAGCTCTGCCGGTGCCCCTCACTCCCGACCCGCAGCCCCTCTAGCCCAGCCCTGCCCCCCCCCAGCTCTGCCGGTGCCCCTCACTCCCGACCCTCAGCCCCTCTAGCCCAGCCCTGCCCCCCCCAGCTCTGCCGGTGCCCCTCACTCCCGACCCGCAGCCCCTGCTAGCCCAGCGGTGCCCCCCCAGCTCTGCCGGTGCCCCTCACTCCCGAACCGCAGCCCCTGCCAGCCCAGCCCTGCCCCCCCAGCTCTGCCGGTGCCCCTCACTCCCGCCCCGCAGCCCCTGCCAGCCCAGCCCTGCCCCCCCAGCTCTGCCGGTGCCCCTCACTCCCGCCCCGCAGCCCCTGCCAGCCCAGCCCTGCCCCCCCCCAGCTCTGCCGGTGCCCCTCACTCCCGACCCGCAGCCCCTCTAGCCCAGCCCTGCCCCCCCCCAGCTCTGCCGGTGCCCCTCACTCCCGCCCCGCAGCCCCTCGGCACCCCAGCCCCTCCCCCACCTGGCTGAGCAGCTCCTCCTGGTCGGTTTTGACCCCGAAGCGGGGGATGCTGGAGTTGGTTAGGCTGGAGCTGGGCACGAGTTTCTTCACGCCGCTGATCTGGCACATGGGCTGCTGCTTCTTCTTCTTCTCCCGCTCCTTGTGCGTGGGGGGCGGGATCTCCACCTCGTTCTGCTTGTCTGGGGGGGGAGCGGCCGGTCAGTGGGGGAGGGGCGTGCAAGAGGCTGCGCGTGCAAGAGGCTGCACGTGCAGCAGTCAGTGTGAGCGCACGGATCTGAGTGTGACTGTGAGTGCGCCAGAGACTGGGCCAAGGTGTGTGTGTGTGGGGGGGGGCATGTGCAAACCACCCCTCCCCCAGCCGCCCTCAGGGTGCGTCCCCTTCCCCCACAGTCCTGTCCCGAGGAGGCTGGTGCCAACGCTGCTGACGTCAGGAGGGAGCCCCCCTGCAGCAGGTTCTGGGGTCCAGCCTGTCCCCTGGGGGCCAGACTCGGAGCCCCCGCTCGGGCTGGGCCCAGCAGGGGGACAGGTGCCCCCCCCCAGTGGCAGTGCAGGGTGCGGGGGGGTCACTCCTTCCCTGGGGACGGCCCGGGGAGCAGGAAGGGGGAGGCTCGGGGAACCAGGGTGCAACCCCCCCCCAAGCACCTGCAGAGACAAAGGCGGAACGAGGCATCATGGCAGCGTAGGGGGTGGGGCCCCCCCAAGACACGGGCTCCTGGAGGGGACTCAGGCAGTGGGGGGAGGGGGAGGGCAGCATTGTGACATCACAGGGCACCCAGCCAATCCGAACGCAGGACTCCAGATGATGGATGTGGCAACAGTGACCCAGAGCTGCTCTGGGCAGGGGCTCCCACATCCCAGACCCCTGAGTCCACCCCTGGCCCCCCCACAGCAGCTGGGCCCGCCCCCCTCCCAGAGCCAGAGAGGGAACCCAGGAGTCCTGGCTCCTTCCCCGCCCCTGCTCTAACCCCCCAGTCTCCGCTCCCCTCCCAGACCCGGAGAGAGAACCCAGGAGTCCTGGCTCCCCCATGGGCCTCCCCCGCTCTCACCACTAGGCCTTGCTCCCCTCCCAGAGCTGGGGAGAGAACCCAGGAGTCCTGGCTCCTCCCCCCCCCCCAGCAACTGGGCCTGCTCCCCTCCCAGAGCCAGGGAGAGAACCCAGGAGTCCTAGCTCCCCCATGGCCCCCTCCACCACAGCAACTGGGCCCACTCCCCTCCCAGAGCCAGGGAGAGAACCCAGGAGTCCTGGCTCCCCCATGGGCCCCCCGCTCTCACCACTAGGCCCTGCTCCCCTCCCAGAGCCGAGGAGAGAACCCAGGAGTCCTGGCTCCCCCACGCCCCGTGACGTTATGAGTATAATACAGGGGTCAGCAACCTTTCAGAAGAGCTGTGCTGAGTCTTCATTGATTCACTCTAATCTAAGGGTCCGCGTGCCAGTCACACACTGTAACGTTTTTAGAAGGGCTCTTTCTATACGTCTATAATATAGAACTAAACTCTTGTTGTATGTAAAGTAAATGTTTAAGAAGCTTAATTTAAAATTCAATGAAAATGCAGAGCCCCCCGGAGCGGTGGCCAGGACCCGGCACTGTGAGGGCCCCTGAAATCAGCTCGCGGGCCAGAGGTCGCCTGCCCCGGTATAATATATCATCTCACTGAAAGGGGACAGGGCCAGAGGGGGACCCTTAGGGACGGGTTAGGAAGATCTGTCAATGAGCCGCAGCCGCATTGTCAGAGATCCCAGGGGGAGCTGGGTGCTCAGGGCCTGGGATGGCAGCAAACAAGGCTCGTCTATCGCCAGAGCTTCCATTCAAAGATCAAACAAGAACAGTGACACTTGTGAAGACACTTGAGGGAAACCGTGTTATTGTCTGTCTCTCTCTGCAGGCAGTTGGGGTAACCCGCATCTGACCCCTTTCCTGGGTACATCCCCCTGGGCTCATGGCCAGGCTGGCTGGGAGCAGGAGAGTGAGGCCGATTGTTTCCTCAGGCCCAAAGGCAGCTGGAAATGTATCAAAACCCTGGGCCACGATCCTGCTTCACCTCCGAGCTGCTCTGGGTTCCAAGAGGGGGAAACCTTCAGCCACAAGGACTGAGACCCCCAGTCACTGGCTGGAGCCCCCTGAACATGGACACGGGACTGGAACCTCTGCACTGCTCCTGAAGGACTTTTGGCAGCTACAAGCTCCTCTCTGCTGTGTCGGCCCCTCAAGAACTGAATTCACGTCTGTCTGGACATTGGTCTCTTAACCGACTCGCCCCCTTTGCTTTTCAATACATTGTAGCTGAGTTAATAGGAACTGGCTGTAGCGGGTATTTGGGCTCAGATCTGAGTTCTCATTGGACCTGGGCGTGTGGCTGATCGTGCGGGGGTGGAAGAACCTTTTCTTTCTATGACGAGAGAAGGTTTTCAGTGACCCTCAGGGTCTCTGCCGGGGGTCTGGCCGAGGCCGGGGGCTGGGCACGGGGAGGGGGCTGGGGGGTTTGGACTCGGAGTAACCAGGGAGGTGCTAGAGAAGCTGTTTGTGCTGGTTGGTAAATCTAGGGATTGGAACAAACCCCCCCCCCAGCGCCTGGGGTTTGTCTGCCCCCCCTCAGCTCCCCCCCCCCAGCGCCTGGGGTTTGTCTGCCCCGGTGGGTTTGCAGCTCACCCTGATTGAGTGACCTCAGCTGGCTCCCCCGGGCAGCACCGTCACAGCCCCCCTCCCCCCGCTCTCACCACTAGGCCCTGCTTCCCTCCCAGAGCTGGGGAGAGAACCCAAGAGCCCTGGCTCCCCCACGCGCCCCCCTGCTCTAACCACTGGGACCCTCTCTCCTCCCCTCCCAGAGCCGGGGAGAGAACCCAGGAGTCCTGGATTCCAGCCTTGTGCTAGCTCTGGGACACAACACAAGCTGATTTCCTTTCTTGTCTCACTCAACTCCCCCGAGCCGTGTCACTGACCCCCCCCATTCCTAAACAGCCCCTCAGCCCCCAGGCGTGAGCCCCCTCCCCTGAGCTGCCCCGATCGGAGCTGCCCCCCCAAGCCGGCCTGGCCCGGGCAGGGTTAACAGCCCAGGCCTGCAGCGGTGCCCAGGGCAGCAGGGGGGCGCCAGCTCGGCACAGACGTCCCATTGACGGGCCGTTGCAACAACATTTACTTTAGGCCGGAAGTTTGTGTCCTTTGACGTCAATGGGGCTCCGGGGACTCGTCTGCCTCTGCGGGAAGCTGCTCCGGACGCAGCCAGAGAATGGCCTTCCTGGCGCGGGGCGGTGGCGGGGGGCGAGCACGTTGTGAGGCGGGGCTGGGGGAGCCACACGGGCCTGGGTGGCACCGACACGCCGGGCGTGGCACTAGTGTCTGCACAGCATCTCCAACCCCAGGAAGTGACTCACCCAGAGTTACCCAGGGAGCGGGGCCAGAGCCAGGGAGAGAACCCAGGAGTCCTGGCTCCCAGCCCCCTGCTCTGACCACCAGCCCCCACTCCCCTCCCGGAGCCGGGGCGAGAACCCAGGAGTCCTGGCTCCCAGCCCCCTGCTCTGACCACCAGCCCCCACTCCCCTCCCGGAGCCGGGGCGAGAACCCAGGAGTCCTGGCTCCCAGCCCCCTGCTCTGACCACCAGCCCCCACTCCCCTCCCGGAGCCGGGGCGAGAACCCAGGAGTCCTGGCTCCCAGCCCCCTGCTCTGACCACCAGCCCCCACTCCCCTCCCGGAGCCGGGGCGAGAACCCAGGAGTCCTGGCTCCCAGCCCCCTGCTCTGACCACCAGCCCCCACTCTCCTCCCAGGGCTGGGGAGAACCCAGGAGTCCTGGCTCCCAGCCCCCTGCTCTGACCACCAGCCCCCACTCCCCTCCCGGAGCCGGGGCGAGAACCCAGGAGTCCTGGCTCCCAGCCCCCTGCTCTGACCACCAGCCCCCACTCTCCTCCCAGGGCTGGGGAGAACCCAGGAGTCCTGGCTCCCAGCCCCCTGCTCTGACCACCAGCCCCCACTCCCCTCCCAGGGCTGGGAGAGAACCCAGGAGTCCTGGCTCCCAGCCCCCTGCTCTGACCACCAGCCCCCACTCTCCTCCCAGGGCTGGGGAGAACCCAGGAGTCCTGGCTCTCAGCCCCCTGCTCTGACCACCAGCCCCCACTCCCCTCCCAGGGCTGGGGAGAACCCAGGAGTCCTGGCTCCCAGCCCCCTGCTCTGACCACCAGCCCCCACTCCCCTCCCAGGGCTGGGAGAGAACCCAGGAGTCCTGGCTCCCAGCCCCCTGCTCTGACCACCAGCCCCCACTCTCCTCCCAGGGCTGGGGAGAACCCAGGAGTCCTGGCTCTCAGCCCCCTGCTCTGACCACCAGCCCCCACTCCCCTCCCAGGGCTGGGAGAGAACCCAGGAGTCCTGGCTCCCAGCCCCCTGCTCTGACCACCAGCCCCCACTCCCCTCCCAGGGCTGGGGAGAACCCAGGAGTCCTGGCTCCCAGCCCCCTGCTCTGACCACCAGCCCCCACTCCCCTCCCAGGGCTGGGGAGAACCCAGGAGTCCTGGCTCCCAGCCCCCTGCTCTGACCACCAGCCCCCACTCCACTCCCAGGGCTGGGGAGAACCCAGGAGTCCTGGCTCCCAGTAACCACTGGGCCCCGTGGCACATCCCTGGGGCACCTCTCCCCACGGAGCCCAAGGCTCAGAGTCAGGCCCCCGCAGGGCCCCCAGGGCTCGGCGCTCACCGAGGAACGTGTTGGAAATGTACTCGGAGACCTGGTTTCCGGAGCGGCTCATCTCAGACAGGTGGGTGAGCTCACGGGTCAGCATCCTCTTGAACTGCCAAGGAGAAGGAGAAAGGGGCTCAGCGGGGAGCGAGTGTACATGGGTGTGCACGTCACCGTGCAAGCTGAGCTGCACACTTCCTCACACACGTGTGTGCATGCTCCACTGGGCAAGCAAGGGGGCAAGCCGGCTGCACGCTTTTCCACACCTGCTTTGCTGCACGGGCAAGACTCACAGGTGTGCACGCTTCCCCACACAAGCGAGTGTGAACGTCACTGTGTCCCCGTGTGCACGGGGACGCCTTGCAGTGCCTGTACACTGGCCTGTTACACGCACATCCCTGCGTGGGAGCCCAGTGCCTGCGTTTGCACACCTGCCCACTATGCTTGTGAGCTGCTGTTGTGCGAGCAGGCGTGATGCGCAGTGCAAGGGCCTCGCCAGCGAGCTCCAGCCAGCAGCACAGACCCGCGTGGAGCTGCAGGTCTAAGGGGAGGAGCCACCCCGCGATCGGGGCCCTGAGGCTCTGGCCCCCCCTTACTCCTGGCTACTCCACACCAGCATCTGCCCAACTCCCCAGCATGGGGGAGAGGTGGAGCCTGCCCTGCCCCCACCTCCTAGCGCCCCCCCCTGAGAACTCTCATTGTCCCAATAAACTCAAGGGATTTTTTGATCTAGGTTTGAATTTGGGGCACAGGCCAGCGAGGGGAAGTGTCAGACCAGCACTTCCGGTGCCCCTCACTCCCGACCCGCAGCCCCTGCTAGCCCAGCCCTGCCCCCCCCAGCCCTGCCGGTGCCCCTCACTCCCGACCCGCAGCCCCTGCTAGCCCAGCCCTGGGCTCCCCCAGTCCTGCTGATGTCCCTAACCCGGACCAGCCGGACTCTGCTCTAGGTATTAATTGACCCCCCCGCTGATCCCCGCCCGGGCCAAGACCCCCTCTAGAGAGGCAGGTCTTACCTGGACGGCCAGAAGGTGTTTAAGGCCTGGCATGGTGGCCAGCTCTGGGACTCCCTCCTCCGGCCCTATGCCCGAGCCCGCAGGCCGCTGCCGGGGGCTGGGGATTCCAGCCCAGCCGCTCCGGACCCCCTGACCCAGGCGACCCGGCCCGGCATTCCCAGGCAGCCCAGCCCGGAGCTGGCTGCTCGGGGGACTGGGAAGCAGCCGCTGGCTCAGGCTTTCCTGGCAAAGTGAGTCCAGGGGAGGGTGGGTCACGCTCCTGGCACAGAGCCCTCCCCAGAGAGGCTGCGGCTCAGGACAGGAGCCCCCGGCCAACAGGGAAACAGCAGAGTACCCCTCCCTCCAGGGAATCCCCGGAGATCAACAGGAGACCTGGAGAGAACCCAGGAGTCCTGGCCAGTCCCCCTGCCCCCGCCTTGGGCTGCTATAACCGCACACCCCCACTCCCCTCCCAGTGCCGGGAGAGAACCCAGGACTCCTGGCTCCCAGCCCCCCTGCTCTAACCCACCAGACCTCACTCCCCTCCCAGAGCTGGGAGAGAACCCAGGAGTCCTGGTTCCCAGCCCCCCTGCTCTAACCCACCAGCCCCCACTCCCCTCCCAGAGCCAGGAGAGAACCCAGGAGTCCTGGCTCCCAGCCCCCCCCCACTCTAACCCACCAGCCCCCACTCCCCTCACAGAGCCAGGGAGAGAACCCAGGAGTCCTGGCTCCCAGCGTCCCCCCTGCTCTAAACACTAGACCCACTCCCCTTCCAGAGCCAGGGAGAGAACCCAGGAGTCCTGGCTCCCAGCCCCCCCCTGCTCTAACCACTAGACCCCACTCCCCTCCCAGAGCCAGGGAGAGAACCCAGGAGTCCTGGCTCCCAGCCCCCCCTGCTCTAACCACTAGACACCACTCCCCTCCCAGAGCCAGAGCTGGGGAGAGAACCCAGGAGTCCTGAGGGGCTGATGCTGGTGTTAAACAGGCTCAGAATCAAAGGGGGGGGTCAGGGGCTAGGGGCTCCCCCGCCCCCACTTTAAAGTCCCCTTTGTCCTTCAGCAGCTCTGGATGCGGCTCCTGCCTGAGGCTGGCCAGTGCCTGGTGACTCATCCCGGAACCGGCTGCACTCACAGCCAGAGGCCTCTTCTTTTGGGGGGAGCGGGGGGTGTTCTCCCTGGCTCTCCCTGCCCCGCCCCCCTCTGCCTGCCCCCCAGGAGTCCCCATTCTGCTCCCCCAGGCCGGGCGATGGGGGGCAGGAGGCTCCGCCTCTGGCTGTGAGCCCAGCTGGGCCAGGGCCTGGACTGGGGGGGGGGGATCTGCAGGGCCCGTCCCAGACCCCAGTGGCAGGAGGGGTCGCGGGGGGGTGCTGCAGCCAGCCGCAGAATGGGAACGGGGGGCAGCTCTCCCTCAGTACTGCCTATGTGGGAGGGGTCACCGCGCTGCCCGCACGCCCCACGGGGAGGCCAGCAATGGCAGGACCCCCGGGGGGCACAACAGCGGAGAGAACCCAGGAGTCCTGGCTCCCAGCCCCCCTGCACGGAGCCCAGGCCACAGGCTGAGCGGGGGTCACAGGGGGTCTCCCTCGGCTGTGCCTCCCCGAAGTGGGGTCCCAAAGGCCCCTCCCCAGCTTGGGGACACCCCCAAACTCCCCCCTCAGGCCCAGCTCCCCTCCCCCATCGCCCCCCCATCCTTCACGTCACACAGAAATAAAAGCAGGGCAGTGGGACGTGCGAGCCCCCCAGCCAATCAGGGCGCCGCAGCCCAATCTCCATAGCGACAGGAGTCTCCTTAGCAACTGCCCCATCGGCAGCCTGTGCACAGACCCTGGGTCTCCCAGAGGGGGGGGCTGTGTTAACCCCTTCCATCCCAGCCTCATGTACCCCCCCCGCCGCCACCCCGGCGCCCCTCACTCCCGACCCGCAGCCCCCACGAGTCCAGCCCTGGGCTCCCCTCGTCCCCCCGGCGCCCCTCACTCCCGACCCGCAGCCCCCACGAGTCCAGCCCTGGGCTCCCCTCGTCCCCCCGGCGCCCCTCACTCCCGACCCGCAGCCCCCACGAGTCCAGCCCTGGGCTCCCCTCGTCCCCCCGGCGCCCCTCACTCCCGACCCGCAGCCCCCACGAGTCCAGCCCTGGGCTCCCCTCGTCCCCCCGACGCCCCTCACTCCCGACCCGCAGCCCCCACGAGTCCAGCCCTGGGCTCCCCTCGTCCCCCGACGCCCCTCACTCCCGACCCGCAGCCCCCACGAGTCCAGCCCTGGGCTCCCCCCGTCCCCCCGACGCCCCTCACTCCCGACCCGCAGCCCCCACGAGTCCAGCCCTGGGCTCCCCTCGTCCCCCCGACGCCCCTCACTCCCGACCCGCAGCCCCCACGAGTCCAGCCCTGGGCTCCCCTCGTCCCCCCGGCGCCCCTCACTCCCGACCCGCAGCCCCCACGAGTCCAGCCCTGGGCTCCCCTCCCCCCCCGGTGCCCCTCACTCCCGACCCGCAGCCCCCCGCTATCCTAGCCCTGGGCTCCCCCCAAGAGTGCTAGGTGATTGGGTGCAGGGGGAGACAGGATGAGGGGGTTGTTAAGCAGCTGGGGACACCGGCTCCAATCCCCCCCCCCCCATTCAGCAACCCACACGTGAGACGAGTTTGTCGGGTCTCAGCACACCGGCCTCCCCCTCCCGCTGGGCCCCAGCTGGGCCCCACTGCTGGCCTGGGCAGAGGGCCCGACTTTAGCCCCCCGGCCAGCGCAGGCCGAGGCAGGCGCAGAGATCCCCACCCAACGTGCCCGAAGTCGGGCATGAGCCACATGCAGCAAATTAGGTCAAAATTGACACCGGAAAGCAGCGCTGCCCCCCCCCCCCCCCCGCAGCTGCAATCGGGAAGGACCAAGCCTAGCGGATGGGAGGCAGGGGGACTGGCAGGGTCCCTGGGCGCAGGGAGATACCCCAGACCCCAAGCTGTGTGTAGAATCCCCTGCCCCAAACGCGGCTCCAGCACCGGCCTCAGGCGCCCGAGGGGGGCAGGGGCTGTGGGCAGAGGAGGTCTGAGCCCTGTGCTGACGGCTGGGGATGGGGGGGC